>NW_026290882.1:512500-587500 GCF_023373465.1 Oncorhynchus keta | reverse complement strand
TCAGTATGTTACTGCTGTTAGAGACTAGACATCCTGTCAGTATGTTACTGCTGTTAGAGACATCCTGTCAGTATGTTACTGCTGTTAGAGACGTCCTGTCAGTATGTTACTGCTGTTAGAGACATCCTGTCAGTATGTTACTGCTGTTGGAGACTAGACATCCTGTCAGTATGTTACTGCTGTTAGAGACTAGACATCCTGTCAGTATGTTACTGCTGTTAGAGACTAGACATCCTGTCAGTATGTTACTGCTGTTAGAGACATCTTGTCAGTATGTTACTGCTGTTAGAGACTAGAAGAACAGCATCTGTCAGAGGTATGTTACTGCTGTTAGAGACTAGACATCCTGTCAGTATGTTACTGCTGTTAGAGGCAGACATCCTGTCAGTATGTTACTGCTGTTAGAGACTAGACATCCTGTCAGTATGTTACTGGAGGAGAGACAGAGGCGGACTAGCAGTGTTAGAGAAATCCTGTCAGTATGTTACTGGAACCTGGAGCTGTTAGAGACTAGACATCCTGTCAGTATGTTACTGCTGTTAGAGACGTCCTGTCAGTATGATACTGCTGTTAGAGACATCCTGTCAGTATGTTACTGCTGTTAGAGACATCCTGTCAGTATGTTACTGCTGTTAGAGACGTCCTGTCAGTATGTTACTGCTGTTAGAGACGTCCTGTCAGTATGTTACTGCTGTTAGAGACGTCCTGTCAGTATGATACTGCTGTTAGAGACATCCTGTCAGTATGTTACTGCTGTTAGAGACATCCTGTCAGTATGTTACTGCTGTTAGAGACATCCTGTCAGTATGATACTGCTGTTAGAGACTAGACATCCTGTCAGTATGTTACTGCTGTTAGAGACTAGACATCCTGTCAGTATGTTACTGCTGTTAGAGACATCCTGTCAGTATGTTACTGCTGTTAGAGACATCCTGTCAGTATGTTACTGCTGTTAGAATGACATCCTGTCCAGACATCATGTCAGTATGTTACTGCTGTTAGAGACATCCTGTCAGTATGTTACTGCTGTTAGAGACATCCTGTCAGTATGTTACTGCTGTTAGAGACATCCTGTCAGTATGATACTGCTGTTAGAGACATCCTGTCAGTATGTTACTGCTGTTAGAGACTAGACATCCTGTCAGTATGTTACTGCTGTTAGAGACATCCTGTCAGTATGTTACTGCTGTTAGAGACTAAACATCCTGTCAGTATGTTACTGCTGTTAGAGACATCCTGTCAGTATGTTACTGCTGTTAGAGACATCCTGTCAGTATGTTACTGCTGTTAGAGACATCCTGTCAGTATGTTACTGCTGTTAGAGACATCCTGTCAGTATGTTACTGCTGTTAGAGACAGACATCCTGTCAGTATGTTACTGCTGTTAGAGACATCCTGTCAGTATGTTACTGCTGTTAGAGACTAAACATCCTGTCAGTATGTTACTGCTGTTAGAGACATCCTGTCAGTATGTTACTGCTGTTAGAGACTAGACATCCTGTCAGTATGTTACTGCTGTTAGAGACTAGACATCCTGTCAGTATGTTACTGCTGTTAGAGACTAGACATCCTGTCAGTATGTTACTGCTGTTAGAGACATCCTGTCAGTATGTTACTGCTGTTAGAGACTAGACATCCTGTCAGTATGTTACTGCTGTTAGAGACTAGACATCCTGTCAGTATGTTACTGCTGTTAGAGACATCCTGTCAGTATGTTACTGCTGTTAGAGACATCCTGTCAGTATGTTACTGCTGTTAGAGACTAGACATCCTGTCAGTATGTTACTGCTGTTAGAGACATCCTGTCAGTATGTTACTGCTGTTAGAGACTAGACATCCTGTCAGTATGTTACTGCTGTTAGAGACATCCTGTCAGTATGTTACTGCTGTTAGAGACTAGACATCCTGTCAGTATGTTACTGCTGTTAGAGACATCCTGTCAGTATGTTACTGCTGTTAGAGACTAGACATCCTGTCAGTATGTTACTGCTGTTAGAGACATCCTGTCAGTATGTTACTGCTGTTAGAGACTAGACATCCTGTCAGTATGTTACTGCTGTTAGAGACATCCTGTCAGTATGTTACTGCTGTTAGAGACTAGACATCCTGTCAGTATGTTACTGCTGTTAGAGACTAGACATCCTGTCAGTATGTTACTGCTGTTAGAGACATCCTGTCAGTATGTTACTGCTGTTAGAGACATCCTGTCAGTATGTTACTGCTGTTAGAGACATCCTGTCAGTATGTTACTGCTGTTAGAGACATCCTGTCAGTATGTTACTGCTGTTAGAGACATCCTGTCAGTATGTTACTGCTGTTAGAGACATCCTGTCAGTATGTTACTGCTGTTAGAGACATCCTGTCAGTATGTTACTGCTGTTAGAGACTAGACATCCTGTCAGTATGTTACTGCTGTTAGAGACATCCTGTCAGTATGTTACTGCTGTTAGAGACATCCTGTCAGTATGTTACTGCTGTTAGAGACATCCTGTCAGTATGTTACTGCTGTTAGAGACTAGACATCCTGTCAGTATGTTACTGCTGTTAGAGACTAGACATCCTGTCAGTATGTTACTGCTGTTAGAGACTAGACATCCTGTCAGTATGTTACTGCTGTTAGAGACATCCTGTCAGTATGTTACTGCTGTTAGAGACATCCTGTCAGTATGTTACTGCTGTTAGAGACTAGACATCCTGTCAGTATGTTACTGCTGTTAGAGACATCCTGTCAGTATGTTACTGCTGTTAGAGACATCCTGTCAGTATGTTACTGCTGTTAGAGACTAGACATCCTGTCAGTATGTTACTGCTGTTAGAGACATCCTGTCAGTATGTTACTGCTGTTAGAGACAGACATCCTGTCAGTATGTTACTGCTGTTAGAGACTAGACATCCTGTCAGTATGTTACTGCTGTTAGAGACTAGACATCCTGTCAGTATGTTACTGCTGTTAGAGACATCCTGTCAGTATGTTACTGCTGTTAGAGACTAGACATCCTGTCAGTATGTTACTGCTGTTAGAGACATCCTGTCAGTATGTTACTGCTGTTAGAGACTAGACATCCTGTCAGTATGTTACTGCTGTTAGAGACATCCTGTCAGTATGTTACTGCTGTTAGAGACTAGACATCCTGTCAGTATGTTACTGCTGTTAGAGACTAGACATCCTGTCAGTATGTTACTGCTGTTAGAGACATCCTGTCAGTATGTTACTGCTATTAGAGACATCCTGTCAGTATGTTACTGCTGTTAGAGACTAGACATCCTGTCAGTATGTTACTGCTGTTAGAGACATCCTGTCAGTATGTTACTGCTGTTAGAGACTAGACATCCTGTCAGTATGTTACTGCTGTTAGAGACTAGACATCCTGTCAGTATGTTACTGCTGTTAGAGACTAGACATCCTGTCAGTATGTTACTGCTGTTAGAGACTAGACATCCTGTCAGTATGTTACTGCTGTTAGAGACTAGACATCCTGTCAGTATGTTACTGCTGTTAGAGACTAGACATCCTGTCAGTATGTTACTGCTGTTAGAGACATCCTGTCAGTATGTTACTGCTGTTAGAGACTAGACATCCTGTCAGTATGTTACTGCTGTTAGAGACATCCTGTCAGTATGTTACTGCTGTTAGAGACATCCTGTCAGTATGTTACTGCTGTTAGAGACTAGACATCCTGTCAGTATGTTACTGCTGTTAGAGACATCCTGTCAGTATGTTACTGCTGTTAGAGACATCCTGTCAGTATGTTACTGCTGTTGGAGACTAGACATCCTGTCAGTATGTTACTGCTGTTAGAGACTAGACATCCTGTCAGTATGTTACTGCTGTTAGAGACATCCTGTCAGTATGTTACTGCTGTTAGAGACTAGACATCCTGTCAGTATGTTACTGCTGTTAGAGACATCCTGTCAGTATGTTACTGCTGTTAGAGACATCCTGTCAGTATGTTACTGCTGTTAGAGACTAGACATCCTGTCAGTATGTTACTGCTGTTAGAGACATCCTGTCAGTATGTTACTGCTGTTAGAGACATCCTGTCAGTATGTTACTGCTGTTAGAGACTAGACATCCTGTCAGTATGTTACTGCTGTTAGAGACTAGACATCCTGTCAGTATGTTACTGCTGTTAGAGACTAGACATCCTGTCAGTATGTTACTGCTGTTAGAGACTAGACATCCTGTCAGTATGTTACTGCTGTTAGAGACTAGACATCCTGTCAGTATGTTACTGCTGTTAGAGACTAGACATCCTGTCAGTATGTTACTGCTGTTAGAGACATCCTGTCAGTATGTTACTGCTGTTAGAGACATCCTGTCAGTATGTTACTGCTGTTAGAGACATCCTGTCAGTATGTTACTGCTGTTAGAGACTAGACATCCTGTCAGTATGTTACTGCTGTTAGAGACATCCTGTCAGTATGTTACTGCTGTTAGAGACATCCTGTCAGTATGTTACTGCTGTTAGAGACTAGACATCCTGTCAGTATGTTACTGCTGTTAGAGACATCCTGTCAGTATGTTACTGCTGTTAGAGACATCCTGTCAGTATGTTACTGCTGTTAGAGACATCCTGTCAGTATGTTACTGCTGTTAGAGACATCCTGTCAGTATGTTACTGCTGTTAGAGACATCCTGTCAGTATGTTACTGCTGTTAGAGACTAGACATCCTGTCAGTATGTTACTGCTGTTAGAGACATCCTGTCAGTATGTTACTGCTGTTAGAGACATCCTGTCAGTATGTTACTGCTGTTAGAGAGACATCCTGTCAGTATGTTACTGCTGTTAGAGACATCCTGTCAGTATGTTACTGCTGTTAGAGACTAGACATCCTGTCAGTATGTTACTGCTGTTAGAGACATCCTGTCAGTATGTTACTGCTGTTAGAGACTAGACATCCTGTCAGTATGTTACTGCTGTTAGAGACTAGACATCCTGTCAGTATGTTACTGCTGTTAGAGACATCCTGTCAGTATGTTACTGCTGTTAGAGACATCCTGTCAGTATGTTACTGCTGTTAGAGACATCCTGTCAGTATGTTACTGCTGTTAGAGACATCCTGTCAGTATGTTACTGCTGTTAGAGACATCCTGTCAGTATGATACTGCTGTTAGAGACTAGACATCCTGTCAGTATGTTACTGCTGTTAGAGACTAGACATCCTGTCAGTATGTTACTGCTGTTAGAGACATCCTGTCAGTATGTTACTGCTGTTAGAGACTAGACATCCTGTCAGTATGTTACTGCTGTTAGAGACATCCTGTCAGTATGTTACTGCTGTTAGAGACATCCTGTCAGTATGTTACTGCTGTTAGAGACTAGACATCCTGTCAGTATGTTACTGCTGTTAGAGACTAGACATCCTGTCAGTATGTTACTGCTGTTAGAGACTAGACATCCTGTCAGTATGTTACTGCTGTTAGAGACATCCTGTCAGTATGTTACTGCTGTTAGAGACTAGACATCCTGTCAGTATGATACTGCTGTTAGAGACATCCTGTCAGTATGTTACTGCTGTTAGAGACATCCTGTCAGTATGTTACTGCTGTTAGAGACATAGACATCCTGTCAGTATGTTACTGCTGTTAGAGACATCCTGTCAGTACTGCTGTTAGAGACATGTTACATCCTGTCTGTTACTGCTGTTAGAGACTAGACATCCTGTCAGTATGTTACTGCTGTTAGAGACTAGACATCCTGTCAGTATGTTACTGCTGTTAGAGACATCCTGTCAGTATGTTACTGCTGTTAGAGACTAGACATCCTGTCAGTATGTTACTGCTGTTAGAGACATCCTGACATCCTGTCAGTATGTTACTGCTGTTAGAGACATCCCTGTCAGTATGTTACTGCTGTTAGAGACATCCTGTCAGTATGTTACTGCTGTTAGAGACATCCTGTCAGTATGTTACTGCTGTTAGAGACTAGACATCCTGTCAGTATGTTACTGCTGTTAGAGACTAGACATCCTGTCAGTATGTTACTGCTGTTAGAGACATCCTGTCAGACATCCTGTCAGTATGTTACTGCTGTTAGAGACTAGACATCCTGTCAGTATGTTACTGCTGTTAGAGATGATACTGCTGTTAGAGACATCCTGTCAGTATGTTACTGCTGTTAGAGACATCCTGTCAGTATGTTACTGCTGTCAGAGACATCCTGTCAGTATGTTACTGCTGTTAGAGACGAGACATCCTGTCAGTATGTTACTGCTGTTAGAGACATCCTGTCAGTATGTTACTGCTGTTAGAGACTAGACATCCTGTCAGTATGTTACTGCTGTTAGAGACTAGACATCCTGTCAGTATGTTACTGCTGTTAGAGACATCCTGTCAGTATGTTACTGCTGTTAGAGATATCCTGTCAGTATGTTACTGCTGTTAGAGACTAGACATCCTGTCAGTATGTTACTGCTGTTAGAGACATCCTGTCAGTATGTTACTGCTGTTAGAGACTAGACATCCTGTCAGTATGTTACTGCTGTTAGAGACTAGACATCCTGTCAGTATGTTACTGCTGTTAGAGACTAGACATCCTGTCAGTATGTTACTGCTGTTAGAGACTCCTGTCAGACATCCTGTCAGTATGTTACTGCTGTTAGAGACTAGACATCCTGTCAGTATGTTACTGCTGTTAGAGACTAGACATCCTGTCAGTATGTTACTGCTGTTAGAGACATCCTGTCAGTATGTTACTGCTGTTAGAGACATCCTGTCAGTATGTTACTGCTGTTAGAGACATCCTGTCAGTATGTTACTGCTGTTAGAGACATCCTGTCAGTATGTTACTGCTGTTAGAGACTAGACATCCTGTCAGTATGTTACTGCTGTTAGAGACATCCTGTCAGTATGTTACTGCTGTTAGAGACATCCTGTCAGTATGTTACTGCTGTTAGAGACTAGACATCCTGTCAGTATGTTACTGCTGTTAGAGACTAGACATCCTGTCAGTATGTTACTGCTGTTAGAGACTAGACATCCTGTCAGTATGATACTGCTGTTAGAGACTAGACATCCTGTCAGTATGTTACTGCTGTTAGAGACATCCTGTCAGTATGTTACTGCTGTTAGAGACATCCTGTCAGTATGTTACTGCTGTTAGAGACATCATCCTGTCAGTATGTTACTGCTGTTAGAGACATCCTGTCAGTATGTTACTGCTGTTAGAGACATCCTGTCAGTATGTTACTGCTGTTAGAGACTAGACATCCTGTCAGTATGTTACTGCTTTAGAGACTAGACATCCTGTCAGTTTGTTACTGCTGTTAGAGACTAGACATCCTGTCAGTATGTTACTGCTGTTAGAGACTAGACATCCTGTCAGTATGTTACTGCTGTTAGAGACATCCTGTCAGTATGTTACTGCTGTTAGAGACAGACATCCTGTCAGTATGTTACTGCTGTTAGAGACATCCTGTCAGTATGATACTGCTGTTAGAGACTAGACATCCTGTCAGTATGTTACTGCTGTTAGAGACATCCTGTCAGTATGTTACTGCTGTTAGAGACTAGACATCCTGTCAGTATGTTACTGCTGTTAGAGACATCCTGTCAGTATGTTACTGCTGTTAGAGACATCCTGTCAGTATGTTACTGCTGTTAGAGACTAGACATCCTGTCAGTATGTTACTGCTGTTAGAGACATCCTGTCAGTATGTTACTGCTGTTAGAGACATCCTGTCAGTATGTTACTGCTGTTAGAGACTAGACATCCTGTCAGTATGTTACTGCTGTTAGAGACATCCTGTCAGTATGTTACTGCTGTTAGAGACATCCTGTCAGTATGTTACTGCTGTTAGAGACGAGACATCCTGTCAGTATGTTACTGCTGTTAGAGACATCCTGTCAGTATGTTACTGCTGTTAGAGACATCCTGTCAGTATGTTACTGCTGTTAGAGACATCCTGTCAGTATGTTACTGCTGTTAGAGACATCCTGTCAGTATGTTACTGCTGTTAGAGACTAGACATCCTGTCAGTATGTTACTGCTGTTAGAGACATCCTGTCAGTATGTTACTGCTGTTAGAGACTAGACATCCTGTCAGTATGTTACTGCTGTTAGAGACATCCTGTCAGTATGTTACTGCTGTTAGAGACATCCTGTCAGTATGTTACTGCTGTTAGAGACATCCTGTCAGTATGTTACTGCTGTTAGAGACATCCTGTCAGTATGATACTGCTGTTAGAGACATCCTGTCAGTATGTTACTGCTGTTAGAGACATCCTGTCAGTATGTTACTGCTGTTAGAGACTAGACATCCTGTCAGTATGTTACTGCTGTTAGAGACTAGACATCCTGTCAGTATGTTACTGCTGTTAGAGACATCCTGTCAGTATGTTACTGCTGTTAGAGACTAGACATCCTGTCAGTATGTTACTGCTGTTAGAGACATCCTGTCAGTATGTTACTGCTGTTAGAGACTAGACATCCTGTCAGTATGTTACTGCTGTTAGAGACTAGACATCCTGTCAGTATGTTACTGCTGTTAGAGACTAGACATCCTGTCAGTTGTTAGAGACATCCTGTCAGTATGTTACTGCTGTTAGAGACTAGACATCCTGTCAGTATGTTACTGCTGTTAGAGACATCCTGTCAGTATGTTACTGCTGTTAGAGACTAGACATCCTGTCAGTATGTTACTGCTGTTAGAGACTAGACATCCTGTCAGTATGTTACTGCTATTAGAGACATCCTGTCAGTATGATACTGCTGTTAGAGACTAGACATCCTGTCAGTATGTTACTGCTGTTAGAGATGTCCTGTCAGTATGTTACTGCTGTTAGAGACTAGACATCCTGTCAGTATGTTACTGCTGTTAGAGACTAGACATCCTGTCAGTATGTTACTGCTGTTAGAGACATCCTGTCAGTATGTTACTGCTGTTAGAGACTAGACATCCTGTCAGTATGTTACTGCTGTTAGAGACTAGACATCCTGTCAGTATGTTACTGCTGTTAGAGACATCCTGTCAGTATGTTACTGCTGTTAGAGACATCCTGTCAGTATGTTACTGCTGTTAGAGACATCCTGTCAGTATGTTACTGCTGTTAGAGACTAGACATCCTGTCAGTATGTTACTGCTGTTAGAGACTAGACATCCTGTCAGTATGTTACTGCTGTTAGAGACTAGACATCCTGTCAGTATGTTACTGCTGTTAGAGACATCCTGTCAGTATGTTACTGCTGTTAGAGACTAGACATCCTGTCAGTATGTTACTGCTGTTAGAGACTAGACATCCTGTCAGTATGTTACTGCTGTTAGAGACAGACATCCTGTCAGTATGTTACTGCTGTTAGAGACTAGACATCCTGTCAGTATGTTACTGCTGTTAGAGACATCCTGTCAGTATGTTACTGCTGTTAGAGACTAGACATCCTGTCAGTATGTTACTGCTGTTAGAGACATCCTGTCAGTATGTTACTGCTGTTAGAGACATCCTGTCAGTATGTTACTGCTGTTAGAGACATCCTGTCAGTATGTTACTGCTGTTAGAGACTAGACATCCTGTCAGTATGTTACTGCTGTTAGAGACATCCTGTCAGTATGTTACTGCTGTTAGAGACTATCCTGTCAGTATGTTACTGCTGTTAGAGACTATCATCCTGTCAGTATGTTACTGCTGTTAGAGACATCCTGTCAGTATGTTACTGCTGTTAGAGACATCCTGTCAGTATGTTACTGCTGTTAGAGACTAGACATCCTGTCAGTATGTTACTGCTGTTAGAGACTAGACATCCTGTCAGTATGTTACTGCTGTTAGAGACATCCTGTCAGTATGTTACTGCTGTTAGAGACATCCTGTCAGTATGTTACTGCTGTTAGAGACATCCTGTCAGTATGTTACTGCTGTTAGAGACATCCTGTCAGTATGTTACTGCTGTTAGAGACATCCTGTCAGTATGTTACTGCTGTTAGAGACATCCTGTCAGTATGTTACTGCTGTTAGAGACATCCTGTCAGTATGTTACTGCTGTTAGAGACTAGACATCCTGTCAGTATGTTACTGCTGTTAGAGACATCCTGTCAGTATGTTACTGCTGTTAGAGACTAGACATCCTGTCAGTATGTTACTGCTGTTAGAGACATCCTGTCAGTATGTTACTGCTGTTAGAGACATCCTGTCAGTATGTTACTGCTGTTAGAGACATCCTGTCAGTATGATACTGCTGTTAGAGACATCCTGTCAGTATGTTACTGCTGTTAGAGACTAGACATCCTGTCAGTATGTTACTGCTGTTAGAGACATCCTGTCAGTATGTTACTGCTGTTAGAGACTAAACATCCTGTCAGTATGTTACTGCTGTTAGAGACATCCTGTCAGTATGTTACTGCTGTTAGAGACTCCTGTCAGACATCCTGTCAGTATGTTACTGCTGTTAGAGACTAGACATCCTGTCAGTATGTTACTGCTGTTAGAGACTAGACTCCTGTCAGTAGTTACATCATCCTGTCAGTATGTTACTGCTGTTAGAGACATCCTGTCAGTATGTTACTGCTGTTAGAGAGACATCCTGTCAGTATGTTACTGCTGTTAGAGACTAGACATCCTGTCAGTATGTTACTGCTGTTAGAGACATCCTGTCAGTATGTTACTGCTGTTAGAGACATCCTGTCAGTATGTTACTGCTGTTAGAGACATCCTGTCAGTATGTTACTGCTGTTAGAGACATCCTGTCAGTATGTTACTGCTGTTAGAGACATCCTGTCAGTATGTTACTGCTGTTAGAGACATCCTGTCAGTATGTTACTGCTGTTAGAGACTAGACATCCTGTCAGAGACATCCTGTCAGTGTTAGTATGTTACTGCTGTTAGAGACTAGACATCCTGTCAGTATGTTACTGCTGTTAGAGACATCCTGTCAGTATGTTACTGCTGTTAGAGACATCCTGTCAGTATGTTACTGCTGTTAGAGACATCCTGTCAGTATGTTACTGCTGTTAGAGACATCCTGTCAGTATGTTACTGCTGTTAGAGACATCCTGTCAGTATGTTACTGCTGTTAGAGACATCCTGTCAGTATGTTACTGCTGTTAGAGACATCCTGTCAGTATGTTACTGCTGTTAGAGACTAGACATCCTGTCAGTATGTTACTGCTGTTAGAGACATCCTGTCAATATGTTACTGCTGTTAGAGACTAAACATCCTGTCAGTATGTTACTGCTGTTAGAGACTATCCTGTCAGTATGTTACTGCTGTTAGAGACATCCTGTCAGTATGTTACTGCTGTTAGAGACATCCTGTCAGTATGTTACTGCTGTTAGAGACATCCTGTCAGTATGTTCTGTTAGAGACATCCTGTCAGTATGTTACTGCTGTTAGAGACTAGACATCCTGTCAGTATGTTACTGCTGTTAGAGACTCCTGTTAGAGACATCCTGTCAGTATGTTACTGCTGTTAGAGACTAAACATCCTGTCAGTATGTTACTGCTGTTAGAGACATCCTGTCATTATGTTACTGCTGTTAGAGACTAGACATCCTGTCAGTATGTTACTGCTGTTAGAGACTAGACATCCTGTCAGTATGTTACTGCTGCTGTTAGAGACTAGACATCCTGTCAGTATGTTACTGCTGTTAGAGACATCCTGTCAGTATGTTACTGCTGTTAGAGACTAGACATCCTGTCAGTATGTTACTGCTGTTAGAGTCAGTATGTTACTAGAGAGACATCCTGTCAGTATGTTACTGCTGTTAGAGACATCCTGTCAGTATGTTACTGCTGTTAGAGACATCCTGTCAGTATGTTACTGCTGTTAGAGACTAGACATCCTGTCAGTATGTTACTGCTGTTAGAGACATCCTGTCAGTATGTTACTGCTGTTAGAGACTAGACATCCTGTCAGTATGTTACTGCTGTTAGAGACTAGACATCCTGTCAGTATGTTACTGCTGTTAGAGACTAGACATCCTGTCAGTATGTTACTGCTGTTAGAGACATCCTGTCAGTATGTTACTGCTGTTAGAGACTAGACATCCTGTCAGTATGTTACTGCTGTTAGAGACGTCCTGTCAGTATGTTACTGCTGTTAGAGACTAGACATCCTGTCAGTATGTTACTGCTGTTAGAGACATCCTGTCAGTATGTTACTGCTGTTAGAGACTAGACATCCTGTCAGTATGTTACTGCTGTTAGAGACTAGACATCCTGTCAGTATGTTACTGCTGTTAGAGACATCCTGTCAGTATGTTACTGCTGTTAGAGACATCCTGTCAGTATGTTACTGCTGTTAGAGATGTTACTGCTGTTAGAGACATCCTGTCAGTATGTTACTGCTGTTAGAGACATCCTGTCAGTATGTTACTGCTGTTAGAGACTAGACATCCTGTCAGTATGTTACTGCTGTTAGAGACTAGACATCCTGTCAGTATGTTACTGCTGTTAGAGACTAGACATCCTGTCAGTATGTTACTGCTGTTAGAGACTAGACATCCTGTCAGTATGTTACTGCTGTTAGAGACTAGACATCCTGTCAGTATGTTACTGCTGTTAGAGACATCCTGTCAGTATGTTACTGCTGTTAGAGACAAACATCCTGTCAGTATGTTACTGCTGTTAGAGACATCCTGTCAGTATGTTACTGCTGTTAGAGACTAGACATCCTGTCAGTATGTTACTGCTGTTAGAGACTAGACATCCTGTCAGTATGTTACTGCTGTTAGAGACTAGACATCCTGTCAGTATGTTACTGCTGTTAGAGACATCCTGTCAGTATGTTACTGCTGTTAGAGAGACATCCTGTCAGTATGTTACTGCTGTTAGAGACTAGACATCCTGTCAGTATGTTACTGCTGTTAGAGACATCCTGTCAGTATGTTACTGCTGTTAGAGACATCCTGTCAGTATGTTACTGCTGTTAGAGACTAGACATCCTGTCAGTATGTTACTGCTGTTAGAGACATCCTGTCAGTATGTTACTGCTGTTAGAGACTAGACATCCTGTCAGTATGTTACTGCTGTTAGAGACTAGACATCCTGTCAGTATGTTACTGCTGTTAGAGACTAGACATCCTGTCAGTATGTTACTGCTGTTAGAGACTAGACATCCTGTCAGTATGTTACTGCTGTTAGAGACTAGACATCCTGTCAGTATGATACTGCTGTTAGAGACGTCCTGTCAGTATGTTACTGCTGTTAGAGACTAGACATCCTGTCAGTATGTTACTGCTGTTAGAGACATCCTGTCAGTATGTTACTGCTGTTAGAGACTAGACATCCTGTCAGTATGATACTGCTGTTAGAGACTAGACATCCTGTCAGTATGTTACTGCTGTTAGAGACATCCTGTCAGTATGTTACTGCTGTTAGAGACGTCCTGTCAGTATGTTACTGCTGTTAGAGACATCCTGTCAGTATGTTACTGCTGTTAGAGACATCCTGTCAGTATGTTACTGCTGTTAGAGACTAGACATCCTGTCAGTATGTTACTGCTGTTAGTTACTGAGACTAGACATCCTGTCAGTATGTTACTGCTGTTAGAGACTAGACATCCTGTCAGTATGTTACTGCTGTTAGAGACTAGACATCCTGTCAGTATGTTACTGCTGTTAGAGACTAGACATCCTGTCAGTATGTTACTGCTGTTAGAGACATCCTGTCAGTATGTTACTGCTGTTAGAGACTAGACATCCTGTCAGTATGATACTGCTGTTAGAGACTAGACATCCTGTCAGTATGATACTGCTGTTAGAGACATCCTGTCAGTATGTTACTGCTGTTAGAGACTAGACATCCTGTCAGTATGTTACTGCTGTTAGAGACTAGACATCCTGTCAGTATGATACTGCTGTTAGAGACTAGACATCCTGTCAGTATGTTACTGCTGTTAGAGACATCCTGTCAGTATGTTACTGCTGTTAGAGACTAGACATCCTGTCAGTATGTTACTGCTGTTAGAGACTAGACATCCTGTCAGTATGTTACTGCTGTTAGAGACATCCTGTCAGTATGTTACTGCTGTTAGAGACTAGACATCCTGTCAGTATGTTACTGCTGTTAGAGACTAGACATCCTGTCAGTATGTTACTGCTGTTAGAGACTAGACATCCTGTCAGTATGTTACTGCTGTTAGAGACATCCTGTCAGTATGATACTGCTGTTAGAGACTAGACATCCTGTCAGTATGTTACTGCTGTTAGAGACATCCTGTCAGTATGATACTGCTGTTAGAGACTAGACATCCTGTCAGTATGTTACTGCTGTTAGAGACATCCTGTCAGTATGATACTGCTGTTAGAGACATCCTGTCAGTATGATACTGCTGTTAGAGACATCCTGTCAGTATGTTACTGCTGTTAGAGACATCCTGTCAGTATGTTACTGCTGTTAGAGACTATCCTGTCAGTATGTTACTGCTGTTAGAGACATCCTGTCAGTATGTTACTGCTGTTAGAGACATCCTGTCAGTATGATACTGCTGTTAGAGACATCCTGTCAGTATGTTACTGCTGTTAGAGACTAGACATCCTGTCAGTATGTTACTGCTGTTAGAGACATCCTGTCAGTATGTTACTGCTGTTAGAGACTAGACATCCTGTCAGTATGTTACTGCTGTTAGAGACATCCTGTCAGTATGTTACTGCTGTTAGAGACATCCTGTCAGTATGTTACTGCTGTTAGAGACTCCCTGTCAGTATGTTACTGCTGTTAGAGACATCCTGTCAGTATGTTACTGCTGTTAGAGACTAGACATCCTGTCAGTATGTTACTGCTGTTAGAGACTAGACATCCTGTCAGTATGTTACTGCTGTTAGAGACTAAAACATCCTGTCAGTATGTTACTGCTGTTAGAGACATCCTGTCAGTATGTTACTGCTGTTAGAGACTAGACATCCTGTCAGTATGTTACTGCTGTTAGAGACATCCTGTCAGATGTTACTGCCTGTCAGTATGTTACTGCTGTTAGAGACTAGACATCCTGTCAGTATGTTACTGCTGTTAGAGACATCCTGTCAGTATGTTACTGCTGTTAGAGACATCCTGTCAGTATGTTACTGCTGTTAGAGACTGTCAGTATGTTACTGCTGTTAGAGACTCCTGTCAGACATCCTGTCAGTATGTTACTGCTGTTAGAGACATCCTGTCAGTATGTTACTGCTGTTAGAGACATCCTGTCAGTATGTTACTGCTGTTAGAGACATCCTGTCAGTATGTTACTGCTGTTAGAGACATCCTGTCAGTATGTTACTGCTGTTAGAGACATCCTGTCAGTATGTTACTGTTGCTAGAGACATCCTGTTACTGCTGTTAGAGACATCCTGTCAGTATGTTACTGCTGTTAGAGAGACATCCTGTCAGTATGTTACTGCTGTTAGAGACTAGACATCCTGTCAGTATGTTACTGCTGTTAGAGACATCCTGTCAGTATGTTACTGCTGTTAGAGAGACTAAAACATCCTGTCAGTGTTACTGCTGTTAGACATCCTGTCAGTATGTTACTGCTGTTAGAGACATCCTGTCAGTATGTTACTGCTGTTAGAGACTAGACATCCTGTCAGTATGTTACTGCTGTTAGAGACATCCTGTCAGTATGTTACTCCTGTCAGTATGTTAGAGACATCCTGTCAGTATGTTACTGCTGTTAGAGACATCCTGTCAGTATGTTACTGCTGTTAGAGACTAGACATCCTGTCAGTATGTTACTGCTGTTAGAGACATCCTGTCAGTATGTTACTGCTGTTAGAGACTAGACATCCTGTCAGTATGTTACTGCTGTTAGAGAGACATCCTGTCAGTATGTTACTGCTGTTAGAGACATCCTGTCAGTATGTTACTGCTGTTAGAGACTAGACATCCTGTCAGTATGTTACTGCTGTTAGAGACATCCTGTCAGTATGTTACTGCTGTTAGAGACTAGACATCCTGTCAGTATGTTACTGCTGTTAGAGACATCCTGTCAGTATGTTACTGCTGTTAGAGACTAAACATCCTGTCAGTATGTTACTGCTGTTAGAGACATCCTGTCAGTATGTTACTGCTGTTAGAGACATCCCTGTCAGTATGTTACTGCTGTTAGAGACTAGACATCCTGTCAGTATGTTACTGCTGTTAGAGACTAGACATCCTGTCAGTATGTTACTGCTGTTAGAGACATCCTGTCAGTATGTTACTGCTGTTAGAGACTAGACATCCTGTCAGTATGTTACTGCTGTTAGAGACTGATCCTGTCAGTATGTTACTGCTGTTCCTGTCAGTAGACTTAGACATCCTGTCAGTATGTTACTGCTGTTAGAGACATCCTGTCAGTATGTTACTGCTGTTAGAGACTAGACATCCTGTCAGTATGTTACTGCTGTTAGAGACTAGACATCCTGTCAGTATGTTACTGCTGTTAGAGACTAGACATCCTGTCAGTATGTTACTGCTGTTAGAGACATCCTGTCAGTATGTTACTGCTGTTAGAGACTAGACATCCTGTCAGTATGTTACTGCTGTTAGAGACATCCTGTCAGATGTTATGCATCATCCTGTCAGTATGTTACTGCTGTTAGAGACATCCTGTCAGTATGTTACTGCTGTTAGAGACATCCTGTCAGTATGTTACTGCTGTTAGAGACTAGACATCCTGTCAGTATGTTACTGCTGTTAGAGACATCCTGTCAGTATGTTACTGCTGTTAGAGACATCCTGTCAGTATGTTACTGCTGTTAGAGACATCCTGTCAGTATGTTACTGCTGTTAGAGACTAGACATCCTGTCAGTATGTTACTGCTGTTAGAGACTAGACATCCTGTCAGTATGTTACTGCTGTTAGAGACTAGACATCCTGTCAGTATGTTACTGCTGTTAGAGACATCCTGTCAGTATGTTACTGCTGTTAGAGACATCCTGTCAGTATGTTACTGCTGTTAGAGACATCCTGTCAGTATGTTACTGCTGTTAGAGACATCCTGTCAGTATGTTACTGCTGTTAGAGACATCCTGTCAGTATGTTACTGCTGTTAGAGACATCCTGTCAGTATGTTACTGCTGTTAGAGACTAGACATCCTGTCAGTATGTTACTGCTGTTAGAGACATCCTGTCAGTATGTTACTGCTGTTAGAGACTCCTGTCAGTATGTTACTGCTGTTAGAGACATCCTGTCAGTATGTTACTGCTGTTAGAGACATCATGTCTATGTTAGAGACATCCTGTCAGTATGTTACTGCTGTTAGAGACATCCTGTCAGTATGTTACTGCTGTTAGAGACATCCTGTCAGTATGATACTGCTGTTAGAGACATCCTGTCAGTATGTTACTGCTGTTAGAGACTAGACATCCTGTCAGTATGTTACTGCTGTTAGAGACATCCTGTCAGTATGTTACTGCTGTTAGAGACTAAACATCCTGTCAGTATGTTACTGCTGTTAGAGACATCCTGTCAGTATGTTACTGCTGTTAGAGACATCCTGTCAGTATGTTACTGCTGTTAGAGACATCCTGTCAGTATGTACTAGAGACATCCTGTAAGTATGTTACTGCTGTTAGAGACTAGACATCCTGTCAGTATGTTACTGCTAGAGACATCCTGTCAGTATGTTACTGCTGTTTAGAGACATCCTGTCAGTATGTTACTGCTGTTAGAGACATCCTGTCATTATGTTACTGCTGTTAGAGACTAGACATCCTGTCAGTATGTTACTGCTGTTAGAGACATCCTGTCAGTATGTTACTGCTGTTAGAGACATCCTGTCAGTATGTTACTGCTGTTAGAGACATCCTGTCAGTATGTTACTGCTGTTAGAGACTAGACATCCTGTCAGTATGTTACTGCTGTTAGAGACAGACATCCTGTCAGTATGTTACTGCTGTTAGAGACATCCTGTCAGTATGTTACTGCTGTTAGAGACATCAGACATCCTGTCAGTATGTTACTGCTGTTAGAGACATCCTGTCAGTATGTTACATCCTGTCAGTATGTTACTGCTGTTAGAGACTAGACATCCTGTCAGTATGTTACTGCTGTTAGAGACTAGACATCCTGTCAGTATGTTACTGCTGTTAGAGACATCCTGTCAGTATGTTACTGCTGTTCCTGTCAGTATGTTTACTGCTGTTAGAGACATCCTGTCAGTATGTTACTGCTGTTAGAGACATCCTGTCAGTATGTTACTGCTGTTAGAGACTAGACATCCTGTCAGTATGATACTGCTGTTAGAGACTAGACATCCTGTCAGTATGTTACTGCTGTTAGAGACTAGACATCCTGTCAGTATGTTACTGCTGTTAGAGACATCCTGTCAGTATGTTACTGCTGTTAGAGACTAGACATCCTGTCAGTATGTTACTGCTGTTAGAGACATCCTGTCAGTATGTTACTGCTGTTAGAGACATCCTGTCAGTATGTTACTGCTGTTAGAGACATCCTGTCAGTATGTTACTGCTGTTAGAGACATCCTGTCAGTATGTTACTGCTGTTAGAGACTAGACATCCTGTCAGTATGTTACTGCTGTTAGAGACATCCTGTCAGTATGTTACTGCTGTTAGAGACTATCCTGTCAGTATGTTACTGCTGTTAGAGACTAGACATCCTGTCAGTATGTTACTGCTGTTAGAGACATCCTGTCAGTATGTTACTGCTGTTAGAGACATCCTGTCAGTACATCCTGTCAGTATGTTACTGCTGTTAGAGACTAGACATCCTGTCAGTATGTTACTGCTGTTAGAGACTAGACATCCTGTCAGTATGTTACTGCTGTTAGAGACATCCTGTCAGTATGTTACTGCTGTTAGAGACATCCTGTCAGTATGTTACTGCTGTTAGAGACTAGACATCCTGTCAGTATGTTACTGCTGTTAGAGACATCCTGTCAGTATGTTACTGCTGTTAGAGACTAGACATCCTGTCAGTATGATACTGCTGTTAGAGACATCCTGTCAGTATGTTACTGCTGTTAGAGACATCCTGTCAGTATGTTACTGCTGTTAGAGACATCCTGTCAGTATGTTACTGCTGTTAGAGACATCCTGTCAGTATGTTACTGCTGTTAGAGACTAGACATCCTGTCAGTATGTTACTGCTGTCCTAGTAGTTACTGCTGTTAGAGACATCCTGTCAGTATGTTACTGCTGTAGAGACATCCTGTCAGTAGACTGCTGTTAGAGACATCCTGTCAGTATGTTACTGCTGTTAGAGACATCCTGTCAGTATGTTACTGCTGTTAGACTAGACATCCTGAGTATGTTACTGCTGTTAGACATCCTGTCAGTATGTTACTGCTGTTAGAGACATCCTGTCAGTATGTTACTGCTGTTAGAGACTAGACATCCTGTCAGTATGTTACTGCTGTTAGAGACATCCTGTCAGTATGTTAGACATCCTGTCAGTATGTTACTGCTGTTAGAGACTAGACATCCTGTCAGTATGTTACTGCTGTTAGAGACTAGACATCCTGTCAGTATGTTACTGCTGTTAGAGACATCCTGTCAGTATGTTACTGCTGTTAGAGACATCCTGTCAGTATGTTACTGCTGTTAGAGACTAGACATCCTGTCAGTATGTTACTGCTGTTAGAGACATCCTGTCAGTATGTTACTGCTGTTAGAGACAGACATCCTGTCAGTATGTTACTGCTGTTAGAGACTAGACATCCTGTCAGTATGTTACTGCTGTTATAGACATCCTGTCAGTATGTTACTGCTGTTAGACATCCTGTCAGTATGTTACTGCTGTTAGAGACTAGACATCCTGTCAGTAGTATGTTACTGCTGTTAGAGACTAGACATCCTGTCAGTATGTTACTGCTGTTAGACTTCCTGTCACTGTTATGTTACTCCTGTTAGAGACTAGACATCCTGTCAGTATGTTACTGCTGTTAGAGACATCCTGTCAGTATGTTACTGCTGTTAGAGACATCCTGTCAGTATGTTACTGCTGTTAGAGACATCCTGTCAGACTGCTGTTAGACATCCTGTCAGTATGTTACTGTGTTACATCCTGTCAGTATGTTACTGCTGTTAGAGACATCCTGTCAGTATGTTACTGCTGTTAGAGACTAGACATCCTGTCAGTATGTTACTGCTGTTAGAGACATCCTGTCAGTATGTTACTGCTGTTAGAGACTAGACATCCTGTCAGTATGTTACTGCTGTTAGAGACATCCTGTCAGTATGTTACTGCTGTTAGAGACATCCTGTCAGTATGTTACTGCTGTTAGAGACTAGACATCCTGTCAGTATGTTACTGCTGTTAGAGACATCCTGTCAGAGGAGACATCCTGTCAGTATGTTACTGCTGTTAGAGACATCCTGTCAGTATGTTACTGCTGTTAGAGACATCCTGTCAGTATGATACTGCTGTTAGAGACATCCTGTCAGTATGTTACTGCTGTTAGAGACTAGACATCCTGTCAGTATGTTACTGCTGTTAGAGACATCCTGTCAGTATGTTACTGCTGTTAGAGACTAGACATCCTGTCAGTATGTTACTGCTGTTAGAGACATCCTGTCAGTATGTTACTGCTGTTAGAGACATCCTGTCAGTATGTTACTGCTGTTAGAGACTAGACATCCTGTCAGTATGTTACTGCTGTTAAGAGATGTAGCTGTTAGAGACATCCTGTCAGTATGTTACTGCTGTTAGAGACAGACATCCTGTCAGTATGTTACTGCTGTTAGAGACTAGACATCCTGTCAGTTGTTACTGCTGTTAGAGACTAGACATCCTGTCAGTATGTTACTGCTGTTAGAGACTAGACATCCTGTCAGTATGTTACTGCTGTTAGAGAGACATCCTGTCAGTATGTTACTGCTGTTAGAGACTAGACATCCTGTCAGTATGTTACTGCTATTAGAGACATCCTGTCAGTATGTTACTGCTGTTAGAGACTAGACATCCTGTCAGTATGTTACTGCTATTAGAGACATCCTGTCAGTATGTTACTGCTGTTAGACATCCTGACTAGAGACATCCTGTCAGTATGTTACTGCTGTTAGAGACTAGACATCCTGTCAGTATGTTACTGCTGTTAGAGACATCCTGTCAGTATGATACTGCTGTTGGAGACTAGACATCCTGTCAGTATGTTACTGCTGTTAGAGACATCCTGTCAGTATGATACTGCTGTTAGAAATCCTGAGAGACTAGACATCCTGTCAGTATGTTACTGCTGTTAGAGACTAGACATCCTGTCAGTATGTTACTGCTGTTAGAGACATCCTGTCAGTATGTTACTGCTGTTAGAGACTAGACATCCTGTCAGTATGTTACTGCTGTTAGAGACATCCTGTCAGTATGTTACTGCTGTTAGAGACTAGACATCCTGTCAGTATGTTACTGCTGTTAGAGACATCCTGTCAGTATGATACTGCTGTTAGAGACTATCCTGTCAGTATGTTACTGCTGTTAGAGACATCCTGTCAGTATGATACTGCTGTTAGAGACATCCTGTCAGACATCCTGTCAGTATGTTACTGCTGTTAGAGACATCCTGTCAGTATGATACTGCTGTTAGAGACATCCTGTCAGTATGATACTGCTGTTAGAGACATCCTGTCAGTATGTTACTGCTGTTAGAGACATCCTGTCAGTATGTTACTGCTGTTAGAGACTAGAGACATCCTGTCAGTATGTTACTGCTGTTAGAGACATCCTGTCAGTATGTTACTGCTGTTAGAGACATCCTGTCAGTATGTTACTGCTGTTAGAGACATCCTGTCAGTATGTTACTGCTGTTAGAGAGGCTAGACATCCTGTCAGTATGTTACTGCTGTTAGAGACATCCTGTCAGTATGATACTGCTGTTACAGACTAGACATCCTGTCAGTATGTTACTGCTGTTAGAGACATCCTGTCAGTATGTTACTGCTGTTAGAGACATCCTGTCAGTATGTTACTGCTGTTAGAGACTGACATCCTGTCAGTATGTTACTGCTGGAGAGACATCCTGTCAGTATGTTACTGCTGTTAGAGACATCCTGTCAGTATGTTACTGCTGTTAGAGACTAGACATCCTGTCAGTATGATACTGCTGTTAGAGACATCCTGTCAGTATGATACTGCTGTTAGAGACTAGACATCCTGTCAGTATGTTACTGCTGTTAGAGACTAGACATCCTGTCAGTATGTTACTGCTGTTAGAGACATCCTGTCAGTATGTTACTGCTGTTAGAGACATCCTGTCAGTATGTTACTGCTGTTAGAGACATCCTGTCAGTATGTTACTGCTGTTAGAGACGTCCTGTCAGTATGTTACTGCTGTTAGAGACATCCTGTCAGTATGTTACTGCTGTTAGAGACATCCTGTCAGTATGTTACTGCTGTTAGAGACTAGACATCCTGTCAGTATGTTACTGCTGTTAGAGACATCCTGTCAGTATGTTACTGCTGTTAGAGACATCCTGTCAGTATGTTACTGCTGTTAGAGACTCCTGTCAGACAGGGATCCTGTCAGTATGTTACTGCTGTTAGAGACATCCTGTCAGTATGTTACTGCTGTTAGAGACATCCTGTCAGTATGTTACTGCTGTTAGAGACATCCTGTCAGTATGTTACTGCTGTTAGAGACATCCTGTCAGTATGTTACTGCTGTTAGAGACATCCTGTCAGTATGTTACTGCTGTTAGAGACATCCTGTCAGTATGTTACTGCTGTTAGAGACATCCTGTCAGTATGTTACTGCTGTTAGAGACAGACATCCTGTCAGTATGTTACTGCTGTTAGAGACTAGACATCCTGTCAGTATGTTACTGCTGTTAGAGACATCCTGTCAGTATGTTACTGCTGTTAGAGACATCCTGTCAGTATGTTACTGCTGTTAGAGACTAGACATCCTGTCAGTATGTTACTGCTGTTAGAGACTAGACATCCTGTCAGTATGTTACTGCTGTTAGAGACTAGACATCCTGTCAGTATGTTACTGCTGTTAGAGACATCCTGTCAGTATGTTACTGCTGTTAGAGACTAGACATCCTGTCAGTATGTTACTGCTGTTAGAGACTAGACATCCTGTCAGTATGTTACTGCTGTTAGAGACTAGACATCCTGTCAGTATGTTACTGCTGTTAGAGACTAGACATCCTGTCAGTATGTTAGAGACTGCTGTTAGAGAGACATCCTGTCAGTATGTTACTGCTGTTAGAGACTAGACATCCTGTCAGTATGTTACTGCTGTTAGAGACATCCTGTCAGTATGTTACTGCTGTTAGAGACATCCTGTCAGTATGTTACTGCTGGTAGAGACTAGACATCCTGTCAGTATGTTACTGCTGTTAGAGACATCCTGTCAGTATGTTACTGCTGTTAGAGACTAGACATCCTGTCAGTATGTTACTGCTGTTAGAACTAGACATCCTGTCAGTATGTTACTGCTGTTAGAGACATCCTGTCAGTATGTTACTGCTGTTAGAGACATCCTGTCAGTATGTTACTGCTGTTAGAGACATCCTGTCAGTATGTTACTGCTGTTAGAGACATCCCTGTCAGTATGTTACTGCTGTTAGAGACGTCCTGTCAGTATGTTACTGCTGTTAGAGACTAGACATCCTGTCAGTATGTTACTGCTGTTAGAGACTAGACATCCTGTCAGTATGTTACTGCTGTTAGAGACTAGACATCCTGTCAGTATGTTACTGCTGTTAGAGACTAGACATCCTGTCAGTATGTTACTGCTGTTAGAGACATCCTGTCAGTATGTTACTGCTGTTAGAGACTAGACATCCTGTCAGTATGTTACTGCTGTTAGAGACATCCTGTCAGTATGTTACTGCTGTTAGAGACATCCTGTCAGTATGATACTGCTGGAGACTAGACATCCTGTCAGTATGTTACTGCTGTTAGAGACATCCTGTCAGTATGTTACTGCTGTTAGAGACTAGACATCCTGTCAGTATGTTACTGCTGTTAGAGACTAGACATCCTGTCAGTATGTTACTGCTGTTAGAGACATCCTGTCAGTATGTTACTGCTGTTAGATGACTAGACATCCTGTCAGTATGTTACTGCTGTTAGAGACATCCTGTCAGTATGTTACTGCTGTTAGAGACATCCTGTCAGTATGTTACTGCTGTTAGAGACTAGACATCCTGTCAGTATGTTACTGCTGTTAGAGACATCCTGTCAGTATGTTACTGCTGTTAGAGACTAGACATCCTGTCAGTATGTTACTGCTGTTAGAGACATCCTGTCAGTATGTTACTGCTGTTAGAGACATCCTGTCAGTATGATACTGCTGTTAGACTAGACATCCTGTCAGTATGTTACTGCTGTTAGAGACATCCTGTCAGTATGTTACTGCTGTTAGAGACTAGACATCCTGTCAGTATGTTACTGCTGTTAGAGACTAGACATCCTGTCAGTATGTTACTGCTGTTAGAGACTAGACATCCTGTCAGTATGTTACTGCTGTTAGAGACATCCTGTCAGTATGTTACTGCTGTTAGAGACATCCTGTCAGTATGTTACTGCTGTTAGAGACATCCTGTCAGTATGTTACAGAGACATCCTGTCAGTATGTTACTGCTGTTAGAGACATCCTGTCAGTATGTTACTGCTGTTAGAGACTAGACCCTGTCAGTATGTTACTGCTGTTAGAGACATCCTGTCATATGTTACTGCTGTCAGTATGTTACTGCTGTTAGAGACTAGACATCCTGTCAGTATGTTACTGCTGTTAGAGACATCCTGTCAGTATGTTACTGCTGTTAGAGACATCCTGTCAGTATGTTACTGCTGTTAGAGACATCCTGTCAGTATGTTACTGCTGTTAGAGACATCCTGTCAGTATGTTACTGCTGTTAGAGACATCCTGTCAGTATGTTACTGCTGTTAGAGACATCCTGTCAGTATGTTACTGCTGTTAGAGACATCCTGTCAGTATGTTACTGCTGTTAGAGACATCCTGTCAGTATGTTACTGCTGTTAGAGACATCCTGTCAGTATGTTACTGCTGTTAGAGACATCCTGTCAGTATGTTACTGCTGTTAGAGACATCCTGTCAGTATGTTACTGCTGTTAGAGACATCCTGTCAGTATGTTACTGCTGTTAGAGACTAGACATCCTGTCAGTATGTTACTGCTGTTAGAGACTAGACATCCTGTCAGTATGTTACTGCTGTTAGAGACATCCTGTCAGTATGTTACTGCTGTTAGAGACTAGACATCCTGTCAGTATGTTACTGCTGTTAGAGACTAGACATCCTGTCAGTATGTTACTGCTGTTAGAGACTAGACATCCTGTCAGTATGTTACTGCTGTTAGAGACTAGACATCCTGTCAGTATGTTACTGCTGTTAGAGACATCCTGTCAGTATGTTACTGCTGTTAGAGACTAGACATCCTGTCAGTATGTTACTGCTGTTAGAGACATCCTGTCAGTATGTTACTGCTGTTAGAGACATCCTGTCAGTATGTTACTGCTGTTAGAGACTAGACATCCTGTCAGTATGTTACTGCTGTTAGAGACATCCTGTCAGTATGTTACTGCTGTTAGAGACTAGACATCCTGTCAGTATGTTACTGCTGTTAGAGACTAGACATCCTGTCAGTATGTTACTGCTGTTAGAGACATCCTGTCAGTATGTTACTGCTGTTAGAGACATCCTGTCAGTATGTTACTGCTGTTAGAGACATCCTGTCAGTATGTTACTGCTGTTAGAGACATCCTGTCAGTATGTTACTGCTGTTAGAGACATCCTGTCAGTATGTTACTGCTGTTAGAGACTAGACATCCTGTCAGTATGTTACTGCTGTTAGAGACTAGACATCCTGTCAGTATGTTACTGCTGTTAGAGACTAGACATCCTGTCAGTATGTTACTGCTGTTAGAGACTAGACATCCTGTCAGTATGTTACTGCTGTTAGAGACATCCTGTCAGTATGTTACTGCTGTTAGAGACTAGACATCCTGTCAGTATGTTACTGCTGTTAGAGACATCCTGTCAGTATGTTACTGCTGTTAGAGACATCCTGTCAGTATGTTACTGCTGTTAGAGACTAGACATCCTGTCAGTATGTTACTGCTGTTAGAGACTAGACATCCTGTCAGTATGTTACTGCTGTTAGAGACTAGACATCCTGTCAGTATGTTACTGCTGTTAGAGACATCCTGTCAGTATGTTACTGCTGTTAGAGACATCCTGTCAGTATGTTACTGCTGTTAGAGACGAGACATCCTGTCAGTATGTTACTGCTGTTAGAGACATCCTGTCAGTATGTTACTGCTGTTAGAGACTAGACATCCTGTCAGTATGTTACTGCTGTTAGAGACTAGACATCCTGTCAGTATGTTACTGCTGTTAGAGACATCCTGTCAGTATGTTACTGCTGTTAGAGACATCCTGTCAGTATGTTACTGCTGTTAGAGACATCCTGTCAGTATGTTACTGCTGTTAGAGACTAGACATCCTGTCAGTATGTTACTGCTGTTAGAGACTATCCTGTCAGTATGTTACTGCTGTTAGAGACAGACATCCTGTCAGTATGTTACTGCTGTTAGAGACTAGACATCCTGTCAGTATGTTACTGCTGTTAGAGACATCCTGTCAGTATGTTACTGCTGTTAGAGACTAGACATCCTGTCAGTATGTTACTGCTGTTAGAGACTAGACATCCTGTCAGTATGTTACTGCTGTTAGAGACATCCTGTCAGTATGATACTGCTGTTAGAGACATCCTGTCAGTATGTTACTGCTGTTAGAGACTAGACATCCTGTCAGTATGTTACTGCTGTTAGAGACTAGACATCCTGTCAGTATGTTACTGCTGTTAGAGACATCCTGTCAGTATGTTACTGCTGTTAGAGATATCCTGTCAGTATGTTACTGCTGTTAGAGACTAGACATCCTGTCAGTATGTTACTGCTGTTAGAGACTAGACATCCTGTCAGTATGTTACTGCTGTTAGAGACTAGACATCCTGTCAGTATGTTACTGCTGTTAGAGACATCCTGTCAGTATGTTACTGCTGTTAGAGACATCCTGTCAGTATGTTACTGCTGTTAGAGACATCCTGTCAGTATGTTACTGCTGTTAGAGACATCCTGTCAGTATGTTACTGCTGTTAGAGACATCCTGTCAGTATGTTACTGCTGTTAGAGACTAGACATCCTGTCAGTATGTTACTGCTGTTAGAGACATCCTGTCAGTATGTTACTGCTGTTAGAGACTAGACATCCTGTCAGTATGTTACTGCTGTTAGAGACTAGACATCCTGTCAGTATGTTACTGCTGTTAGAGACTAGACATCCTGTCAGTATGTTACATCCTGTCAGTATGTTACTGCTGTTAGAGACTAGACATCCTGTCAGTATGTTACTGCTGTTAGAGACTAGACATCCTGTCAGTATGATACTGCTGTTAGAGACTAGACATCCTGTCAGTATGTTACTGCTGTTAGAGACATCCTGTCAGTATGTTACTGCTGTTAGAGACATCCTGTCAGTATGTTACTGCTGTTAGAGACTAGACATCCTGTCAGTATGTTACTGCTGTTAGAGACATCCTGTCAGTATGTTACTGCTGTTAGAGAGACATCCTGTCAGTATGATACTGCTGTTAGAGACATCCTGTCAGTATGTTACTGCTGTTAGAGACTAGACATCCTGTCAGTATGTTACTGCTGTTAGAGACATCCTGTCAGTATGTTACTGCTGTTAGAGACTAGACATCCTGTCAGTATGTTACTGCTGTTAGAGACATCCTGTCAGTATGTTACTGCTGTTAGAGACATCCTGTCAGTATGTTACTGCTGTTAGAGACATCCTGTCAGTATGTTACTGCTGTTAGAGACATCCTGTCAGTATGATACTGCTGTTAGAGACATCCTGTCAGTATGTTACTGCTGTTAGAGACATCCTGTCAGTATGTTACTGCTGTTAGAGACATCCTGTCAGTATGTTACTGCTGTTAGAGACATCCTGTCAGTATGTTACTGCTGTTAGAGACATCCTGTCAGTATGTTACTGCTGTTAGAGACTAGACATCCTGTCAGTATGTTACTGCTGTTAGAGACTAGACATCCTGTCAGTATGTTACTGCTGTTAGAGACTAGACATCCTGTCAGTATGTTACTGCTGTTAGAGACTAGACATCCTGTCAGTATGTTACTGCTGTTAGAGACTAGACATCCTGTCAGTATGTTACTGCTGTTAGAGACTAGACATCCTGTCAGTATGTTACTGCTGTTAGAGACATCCTGTCAGTATGTTACTGCTGTTAGAGACTAGACATCCTGTCAGTATGTTACTGCTGTTAGAGACATCCTGTCAGTATGTTACTGCTGTTAGAGACTAGACATCCTGTCAGTATGTTACTGCTGTACTCCTGTCAGTGTTACTGCTGTTAGAGACTAGACATCCTGTCAGTATGTTACTGCTGTTAGAGACTAGACATCCTGTCAGTATGTTACTGCTGTTAGAGACTAGACATCCTGTCAGTATGTTACTGCTGTTAGAGACTAGACATCCTGTCAGTATGTTACTGCTGTTAGAGACTATCCTGTCAGTATGTTACTGCTGTTAGAGACATCCTGTCAGTATGTTACTGCTGTTAGAGACCTGTCAGTATCCTGTCAGTATGTTACTGCTGTTAGAGACATCCTGTCAGTATGTTACTGCTGTTAGAGACTAGACATCCTGTCAGTATGTTACTGCTGTTAGAGACATCCTGTCAGTATGTTACTGCTGTTAGAGACGTCCTGTCAGTATGTTACTGCTGTTAGAGACATCCTGTCAGTATGTTACTGCTGTTAGAGACATCCTGTCAGTATGATACTGCTGTTAGAGACATCCTGTCAGTATGTTACTGCTGTTAGAGACATCCTGTCAGTATGTTACTGCTGTTAGAGACTAGACATCCTGTCAGTATGATACTGCTGTTAGAGACATCCTGTCAATATGTTACTGCTGTTAGAGACATCCTGTCAGTATGTTACTGCTGTTAGAGACATCCTGTCAGTATGTTACTGCTGTTAGAGACATCCTGTCAGTATCATACTGCTGTTAGAGACATCCTGTCAGTATGTTACTGCTGTTAGAGACATCCTGTCAGTATGTTACTGCTGTTAGAGACATCCTGTCAGTATGTTACTGCTGTTAGAGACTAGACATCCTGTCAGTATGTTACTGCTGTTAGAGACATCCTGTCAGTATGTTACTGCTGTTAGAGACATCCTGTCAGTATGTTACTGCTGTTAGAGACATCCTGTCAGTATGTTACTGCTGTTAGAGACATCCTGTCAGTATGATACTGCTGTTAGAGACTAGACATCCTGTCAGTATGTTACTGCTGTTAGAGACATCCTGTCAGTATGTTACTGCTGTTAGAGACTAGACATCCTGTCAGTATGATACTGCTGTTAGAGACATCCTGTCAGTATGTTACTGCTGTTAGAGACATCCTGTCAGTATGTTACTGCTGTTAGAGACATCCTGTCAGTATGTTACTGCTGTTAGAGACTAGACATCCTGTCAGTATGTTACTGCTGTTAGAGACATCCTGTCAGTATGTTACTGCTGTTAGAGACATCCTGTCAGTATGTTACTGCTGTTAGAGACTAGACATCCTGTCAGTATGATACTGCTGTTAGAGACTAGACATCCTGTCAGTATGTTACTGCTGTTAGAGACTAGACATCCTGTCAGTATGATACTGCTGTTAGAGACATCCTGTCAGTATGTTACTGCTGTTAGAGACTAGACATCCTGTCAGTATGTTACTGCTGTTAGAGACTAGACATCCTGTCAGTATGATACTGCTGTTAGAGACTAGACATCCTGTCAGTATGTTACTGCTGTTAGAGACATCCTGTCAGTATGTTACTGCTGTTAGAGACTAGACATCCTGTCAGTATGTTACTGCTGTTAGAGACATCCTGTCAGTATGTTACTGCTGTTAGAGACATCCTGTCAGTATGTTACTGCTGTTAGAGACATCCTGTCAGTATGTTACTGCTGTTAGAGACATCCTGTCAGTATGTTACTGCTGTTAGAGACATCCTGTCAGTATGTTACTGCTGTTAGAGACTAGACATCCTGTCAGTATGTTACTGCTGTTAGATGTTACTGCTGTTAGACATCCTGTCAGTATGTTACTGCTGTTAGTCCTGTCAGTATGTTACTGCTGTTAGAGACATCCTGTCAGTATGTTACTGCTGTTAGAGACTAGACATCCTGTCAGTATGTTACTGCTGTTAGAGACATCCTGTCAGTATGTTACTGCTGTTAGAGACTAGACATCCTGTCAGTATGTTACTGCTGTTAGAGACTAGACATCCTGTCAGTATGTTACTGCTGTTAGAGACTAGACATCCTGTCAGTATGTTACTGCTGTTAGAGACTAGACATCCTGTCAGTATGTTACTGCTGTTAGAGACTAGACATCCTGTCAGTATGTTACTGCTGTTAGAGACATCCTGTCAGTATGTTACTGCTGTTAGAGACATCCTGTCAGTATGATACTGCTGTTAGAGACATCCTGTCAGTATGATACTGCTGTTAGAGACTAGACATCCTGTCAGTATGTTACTGCTGTTAGAGACATCCTGTCAGTATGTTACTGCTGTTAGAGACATCCTGTCAGTATGTTACTGCTGTTAGAGACATCCTGTCAGTATGTTACTGCTGTTAGAGACATCCTGTCAGTATGTTACTGCTGTTAGAGACTAGACATCCTGTCAGTATGTTACTGCTGTTAGAGACTAGACATCCTGTCAGTATGTTACTGCTGTTAGAGACTAGACATCCTGTCAGTATGTTACTGCTGTTAGAGACTAGACATCCTGTCAGTATGTTACTGCTGTTAGAGACTAGACATCCTGTCAGTATGTTACTGCTGTTAGAGACATCCTGTCAGTATGTTACTGCTGTTAGAGACTAGACATCCTGTCAGTATGTTACTGCTGTTAGAGACTAGACATCCTGTCAGTATGTTACTGCTGTTAGAGACTAGACATCCTGTCAGTATGTTACTGCTGTTAGAGACATCCTGTCAGTATGTTACTGCTGTTAGAGACTAGACATCCTGTCAGCCTAGTTAAATAAAAGGTAAAATAAAATAAAAAATGTTACTGCTGTACATCCTCACAGGGACCATGTGCCTGCTAGTCATTCCTACTAAGCTCTGCTTTATGCACTCTATTTCCCAGACCTAGCCTCATCCCCAGCTGGCTGGTTTAAAGGCCTAGACTGGTACTGCAGGTAGAAAAGTAGAGGTAGCAAAGGGCACTAACTAGTATGACCTATTTTCTTTTTGGACTCATAGAGTCAGAAGGGATGGAGTTATCTTGGTGTGTTCTACAGTCACTGGAGAGGATGGTGGAGATCACTGGAGAGGACTGTGGAGATCACTGGAGTAGGACTGGTGGAGATCACTGGAGAGGATGGTGGAGATCACTGGAGAGGATGGTGGAGATCACTGGAGAGTAGGTGGAGATCACTGGAGAGGATGGTGGAGATCACTGGAGAGTGGGTGGAGATCACTGGAGAGGATGGTGGAGTCACTGGAGAGTGGGTGGAGATCAATGGAGAGGATGGTGGAGATCACTGGAGATGAGGTGGAGATCACTGGAGAGGATGGTGGAGATCACTGGAGAGGATGGTGGAGATCACTGGAGAGGATGGTGGAGATCACTGGAGAGGATGGTGGAGATCACTGGAGAGGACTGTGGAGATCACTGGAGACATCACTGGAGGATGGTGTGGAGATCACTGGAGGATGGTGGAGATCACTGGAGACAATGGTGGAGATCACTGGAGAGTTACTGGGTGGAGATCACTGGAGAGGATGGTGGAGATCACTGGAGAGATGGTGGAGATCACTGGAGAGGATGGTGGAGATCACTGAAGATGGTGGGATCACTGGAGAGAATGGTGGAGATCACTGGAGGATGGTGGAGATCACTGGAGAGTGGGTGGAGATCACTGGAGAGGATGGTGGAGATCACTGGAGAGGATGGTGGAGATCACTGGAGAGGATGGTGGAGATCACTGGAGAGGATGGTGGAGATCACTGGAGAGGATGGTGGAGATCACTGGAGAGGATGGTGGAGATCACTGGAGAGTGGGTGGAGATCATTGGAGAGGATGGGGGAGATCACTGGAGAGTGGGTGGAGATCACTGGAGAGGATGGTGGAGATCACTGGAGTGTGGGTGGAGATCACAGGAGAAGATGGTGGAGATCACTGGAGAGGATGGTGGAGATCACTGGAGACGATGGTGGAGATCACTGGTGAGGATGGTGGAGATCACTGGAGAGTGGGAGGGGATCACAGGAGAGGATGGTGGAGATCACTGGAGAGGATGGTGGAGATCACTGGAGAGTGGGTGGAGATCACTGGAGAGGATGGTGGAGATCACTGGAGAGGATGGTGGAGATCACTGGAGAGGATGGTGGATCACTGGAGAGGACGGTGGAGATCACTGGAGGATGTTGGAGATCACTGGAGAGTGAGGTGGAGATCACTGGAGAGGATGGTGGAGATCACTGGAGAGGATGATGGAGATCACTGGAGAGGATGGTGGAGATCACTGAAGAGGATGGTGGAGATCACTGGAGAGGATGGTGGAGATCACTGGAGAGGATGGTGGAGATCACTGGAGAGTGGGGAGAGATCACTGGAGAGGATGGTGGAGATCACTGGAGAGGATGGTGGAGATCACTGGAGAGGATGGTGGAGATCACTGGAGAGGATGGTGGAGATCACTGGAGAGTGGGTGGAGATCACTGGAGAGGATGGTGGAGATCACTGGAGAGGATGGTGGAGATCACTGGAGGGTGGAGATCACTGGAGATGAGGTGGAGATCACTGGAGAGTGGGTGGAGATCACTGGAGAGGATGGTGGAGATCACTGGAGAGTGGTGGAGATCACTGGAGAGGATGGTGGAGATCACTGGAGAGGATGGTGGAGATCACTGGAGAGGATGGTGGAGATCACTGGAGAGGATGGTGGAGATCACTGGAGAGGATGGTGGAGATCACTGGAGAGGATGGTGGAGATCACTGGAGAGGATGGTGGAGATCACTGGAGAGGATGGTGGAGATCACTGGAGAGGATGGTGGAGATCACTGGAGAGGATCACTGGTGGAGATCACTGGAGGATGGGTGTCACTGGGTGGTGGATCACTGGAGAGATGGTGGAGATCACTGGAGAGGATGGTGGAGATCACTGGAGAGGATGGTGGAGATCACTGGAGAGGATGGTGGAGATCACTGGAGAGGATGGTGGAGATCACTGGAGAGGATGGTGGAGATCACTGGAGAGGATGGTGGAGATCACTGGAGAGTGGGTGGAGATCACTGGAGAGGATGGTGGAGATCACTGGAGAGGATGGTGGAGATCACTGGAGAGGATGGTGGAGATCACTGGAGAGGATGGTGGAGATCACTGGAGAGGATGGTGGAGATCACTGGAGAGGATGGTGGAGATCACTGGAGAGTGGTGGAGATCACTGGAGAGGATGGTGGAGATCACTGGAGAGTGGGTGGAGATCACTGGAGAGGATGGTGGAGACTGGAGAGGATGGTGGAGATCACTGGAGAGGATGGTGGAGATCACTGGAGAGGATGGTGGAGATCACTGGAGAGTGGTGGAGATCACTGGAGAGGATGGTGGAGATCACTGGAGACGATGGTGGAGATCACTGGAGAGTGGGTGAGATCACTGGAGAGGATGGATAGGTGGAGATCACTGGAGAGGTGGAGATCACTGGAGAGGATGGTGGATCACTGGAGAGGATGATGGAGATGGAGAGATCACTGGAGAGGATGGTGGAGATCACTGGAGAGGATGGTGAGATCACTGGAGAGGATGGTTCACTGGAGAGTGGTGGAGATCACTGGAGAGGATGGTGGAGATCACTGGAGAGATGGTGGAGATCACTGGAGAGTGGGTGGAGATCACTGGAGAGGATGGTGGAGATCACTGGAGAGTGGGTGGAGATCACTGGAGAGGATGGTGGAGATCACTGGAGAGGATGGTGGAGATCACTGGAGAGGATGGTGGAGATCACTGGAGAGGATGGTGGAGATCACTGGAGAGGATGGTGGAGATCACTGGAGAGGATGGTGGAGATCACTGGAGAGGATGGTGGAGATCACTGGAGAGGATGGTGGAGATCACTGGAGAGTGGGTGGAGATCACTGGAGAGGATGGTGGAGATCACTGGAGAGGATGGTGGAGATCACTGGAGAGGATGGTGGAGATCACTGGAGAGGATGGTGGAGATCACTGGAGAGGACGGTGGAGATCACTGGAGAGGATGGTGGAGATCACTGGAGAGTGGAGATCACTGGAGAGGATGGCGGAGGTCACTGGAGAGGATGATGGAGATCACTGGCGAGGATGGTGGAGATCACTGGAGAGGATGGTGGAGATCACTGGTGAGGATGGTGGAGATCACTGGAGAGGATGGTGGAGATCACTGGAGAGGATGGTGGAGATCACTGGAGAGGATGGTGGAGATCACTGGTGAGGATGGTGGAGATCACTGGAGAGTGGGTGGAGATCACTGGAGAGGATGGTGGAGATCACTGGAGAGGATGGTGGAGATCACTGGAGAGGATGGTGGAGATCACTGGAGAGGATGGTGGAGATCACTGGAGAGGATGGTGGAGATCACTGGAGAGGATGGTGGAGATCACTGGAGAGTGGTGGAGATCACTGGAGAGGATGGTGGAGATCACTGGAGAGGATGGTGGAGATCACTGGAGAGGATGGTGGAGATCACTGGAGAGGATGGTGGAGATCACTGGAGAGTGGGTGGAGATCACTGGAGAGGATGGTGGAGATCACTGGAGAGGATGGTGGAGATCACTGGAGACGATGGTGGAGATCACTGGAGAGGAGGTGGAGATCACTGGAGAGTGGGTGGAGATCACTGGAGAGGATGGTGGAGATCACTGGAGAGTGGGTGGAGATCACTGGAGAGGATGGTGGAGATCACTGGAGAGTGGGTGGAGATCAATGGAGAGGATGGTGGAGATCACTGGAGAGGATGGTGGAGATCACTGGAGAGGATGGTGGAGATCACTGGAGAGGATGGTGGAGATCACTGGAGAGGATGGTGGAGATCACTGGAGAGGATGATGGAGATCACTGGGGAGGATGTTGGAGATCACTGGAGAGTGGTGGAGATCACTGGAGAGGATGGTGGAGATCACTGGAGAGGATGATGGAGATCACTGGAGAGGATGGTGGAGATCACTGGAGAGGATGGTGGAGATCACTGGAGAGTGGGTGGAGATCACTGGAGAGGATGGTGGAGATCACTGGAGAGGATGGTGGATCACTGGAGACAATGGTGGAGATCACTGGAGATGAGGGTGGAGATCACTGGAGAGTGGGTGGAGATCACTGGAGAGGATGGTGGAGATCACTGGAGAGTGGTGGAGATCACTGGAGAGGATGGTGGAGATCACTGGAGAGTGGGTGGAGATCACTGGAGAGGATGGTGGAGATCACTGGAGAGGATGGTGGAGATCACTGGAGAGTGGTGGAGATCACTGGAGAGATGGTGGGGATCACTGGAGAGGATGGTGGAGATCACTGGAGAGATGAGATCACTGGAGAGGATGGTGGAGATCACTGGAGAGGATGTTGGAGATCACTGGAGAGGATGGTGGAGATCACTGGAGAGGATGGTGGAGGTGGGTCACTGGAGAGGATGGTGGAGATCACTGGAGAGGATGGTGGAGATCACTGGAGAGGATGGTGGAGATCACTGGAGAGGATGGTGGAGATCACTGGAGAGGATGGTGGAGATCACTGGAGAGGATGGTGGAGATCACTGGAGAGGATGGTGGAGATCACTGGAGAGGATGGTGGAGATCACTGGAGAGGATGGTGGAGATCACTGGAGAAGATCACTGGAGAGGATGGTGGAGATCACTGGAGAGGATGGTGGAGATCACTGGAGAGGATGGTGGAGATCACTGGAGAGGATGGTGGAGATCACTGGAGAGGATGGTGGAGATCACTGGAGAGGATGGTGGAGATCACTGGAGAGGATGGTGGAGATCACTGGAGAGACGATGGTGGAGATCACTGGAGAGTGGTGGAGATCACTGGAGGATGGATCACTGGAGAGGATGGAGATCACTGGAGGAGGATGGTGGAGATCACTGGAGAGGATGGTGGAGATCACTGGAGAGGGTGGAGATCACTGGAGAGGATGGTGGAGATCACTGGAGAGTGGTGGAGATCACTGGAGAGGATGGGGAGATCACTGGAGAGTGGGTGGAGATCACTGGAGAGGATGGGGAGATCACTGGTGATGGTGGAGAAGATGGTGGAGATCACTGGAGAGGATGGTGGAGATCACTGGAGAGGATGGTGGAGATCACTGGAGAGGATGGTGGAGATCACTGGAGAGGATGGTCACTGGAGAGTGAGATCACTGGAGAGGGTGGAGATCACTGGAGGATGGTGGAGATCACTGGAGAGGATGGTGGAGATCACTGGAGATGGGTCATTGGAGATCACTGGAGAGGATGGTGGAGATCACTGGAGAGAGGGATCACTGGAGAAGATGGTGGAGATCACTGGAGAGGATGGTGGAGATCACTGGAGAGGATGGTGGAGATCACTGGAGAGGGAGATCACTGGTGGTGAGATCACTGGAGAGGATGGTGGAGATCACTGGAGGATGGTGGAGATCACTGGAGAGTGGGTGGAGATCACTGGAGAGGATGGTGGAGATCACTGGAGAGGATGGTGGAGATCACTGGAGACAATGGTGGAGATCACTGGAGAGGAGGGGTGGAGTGGTGGAGATCACTGGAGAGGATGGTGGAGATCACTGGAGAGTGGTGGAGATCACTGGAGAGGATGGTGGAGATCACTGGAGAGTGGGTGGAGATCACTGGAGAGGATGGTGGAGATCACTGGAGAGGATGGTGGAGATCACTGGAGAGGATGGTGGAGATCACTGGAGAGGATAGTGGAGATCACAGGAGAGGATGGTGGAGATCACTGGAGAGTGGGTGGAGATCACTGGAGAGGATGGTGGAGATCACAGGAGACAATGGTGGAGATCAATGGAGATGAGGGTGGAGATCACTGGAGAGGATGGTGGAGATCACTGGAGAGATGATGGAGATCACTGGAGAGGATGGATGGAGATCACTGGAGAGGATGGTGGAGATCACTGGAGAGGAGGTGGAGATCACTGGAGATGGTGATCACTGGAGAGAGATCACTGGAGAGGATGGTGGAGATCACTGGAGGATGGTGGAGATCACTGGGTGGATGGTGGAGATCACTGGAGAGGATGGTGGAGATCACTGGAGAGGATGGTGGAGATCACTGGAGAGGATGGTGGAGATCACTGGAGAGGATGGTGGAGATCACTGGAGAGGATGGTGGAGATCACTGGAGAGGATGGTGGAGATCACTGGAGAGGATGGTGGAGATCACTGGAGAGGATGGTGGAGATCACTGGAGGAGGATGGTGGAGATCACTGGAGAGGATGGTGGAGATCACTGGAGAGTGGGAGTGGAGATCACTGGAGAGGATGGTGGAGATCACTGGAGAGGATGGTGGAGATCACTGGAGAGGATGGTGGAGATCACTGGAGAGTGGTGGAGATCACTGGAGGATGGTGATCACTGGTGGAGAGATCACTGGAGAGGATGGTGGAGATCACTGGAGAGGATGGTGGAGATCACTGGAGAGGATGGTGGAGATCACTGGAGAGGGGTGATCACTGGAGAGGGGTGGAGATCACTGGAGAGGATGGTGGAGAGATCACTGGAGAGGATGGTGGAGATCACTGGAGAGGATGGTGGAGATCACTGGAGAGGATGGTGGAGATCACTGGAGAGATGGTGAAGTCACTGGATGGTGGAGATCACTGGAGAGGATGGTGGAGATCACTGGAGATGATGGAGATCACTGGAGAGGATGGTGGAGATCACTGGAGAGGATGGTGGAGATCACTGGAGAGGATCACTGGTGGTGGAGATCACTGGAGAGGATGGTGGAGATCACTGGAGAGGATGGTGGAGATCACTGGAGAGTGGAGATCACTGGAGAGGATGGTGGAGATCACTGGAGAGGATGGTGGAGATCACTGGAGAGGATGGTGGAGATCACTGGAGAGGATGGTGGAGATCACTGGAGAGGATGGTGGAGATCACTGGAGAGGAGGTCACTGGAGATCACTGGAGAGGGTGGAGATCACTGGAGAGGATGGTGGAGATCACTGGAGAGTGGGTGGAGATCACTGGAGAGGATGGTGGAGATCACTGGAGAGGATGGTGGAGATCACTGGAGAGGATGGTGGAGATCACTGGAGAGGATGGTGGAGATCACTGGAGAGGATGGTGGAGATCACTGGAGAGGATGGTGGAGATCACTGGAGAGGACGGTGGAGATCACTGGAGAGGATGGTGGAGATCACTGGAGAGGATGGTGGAGATCACTGGAGAGGATGGTGGAGATCACTGGAGAGGATGGTGGAGATCACTGGAGAGGATGGTGGAGATCACTGGAGAGGACGGTGGAGATCACTGGAGAGGATGGTGGAGATCACTGGAGGGATGGTGGAGATCACTGGAGAGTGGTGGAGATCACTGGAGAGGATGGTGGAGATCACTGGAGAGGGTGGAGATCACTGGAGAGGATGGTGGAGATCACTGGAGAGGGGTGGGAGATCACTGGAGAGGATCACTGGAGAGGATGGTGGAGATCACTGGAGAGTGGGTGGAGATCACTGGAGAGGATGGTGGAGATCACTGGAGAGGATGGTGGAGATCACTGGAGAGGATGGTGGAGATCACTGGAGAGGATGGTGGAGATCACTGGAGAGGATGGTGGAGATCACTGGAGAGGATGGTGGAGATCACTGGAGAGGATGGTGGAGATCACTGGAGAGGATGGTGGAGATCACTGGAGAGGATGGTGGAGATCACTGGAGAGGATGGTGGAGATCACTGGAGAGGATGGTGGAGATCACTGGAGAGGATGGTGGAGATCACTGGAGAGGATGGTGGAGATCACTGGAGAGGATGGTGGAGATCACTGGAGAGGATGGTGGAGATCACTGGAGAGTGGGTGGAGATCACTGGAGAGGATGGTGGAGATCACTGGAGAGTGGTGGAGATCACTGGAGAGGATGGTGGAGATCACTGGAGATGGTGGAGATCACTGGAGAGTGGAGATCACTGGAGAGGATGGTGGAGATCACTGGAGAGGATGGTGGAGATCACTGGAGAGGATGGTGGAGATCACTGGAGAGAGGTGGAGATCACTGGGAGAGGATGGTGGAGATCACTGGAGAGGATGGTGGAGATCACTGGAGAGATGGTGGAGATCACTGGAGAGATGGTGGAGATCACTGGAGAGGATGGTGGAGATCACTGGAGAGGATGGTGGAGATCACTGGAGAGGATGGTGGAGATCACTGGAGAGAGGAGATCACTGGAGAGTGGTGGAGATCACTGGAGAGGATGGTGGAGATCACTGGAGAGGATGGTGGAGATCACTGGAGAGGGGTGGAGATCACTGGAGAGGATGGATCACTGGAGAGATGGTGGAGATCACTGGAGAGGATGGTGGAGATCACTGGAGAGGATGGTGGAGATCACTGGAGAGTGGAGATCACTGGAGAGATCACTGGAGAGGATGGTGGAGATCACTGGAGAGGATGGTGGAGATCACTGGAGAGGAGGTGGAGATCACTGGAGAGGATGGTGGAGATCACTGGAGAGGATGGTGGAGATCACTGGAGAGGATGGTGGAGATCACTGGAGAGGATGGTGGAGATCACTGGAGAGAGATCACTGGAGATGGATGGTGGAGATCACTGGAGAGGATGGTGGAGATCACTGGAGAGGATGGTGGAGATCACTGGAGAGGATGGTGGAGATCACTGGAGAGGATGGTGGAGATCACTGGAGAGGATGGTGGAGATCACTGGAGAGGATGGTGGAGATCACTGGAGAGGATGGTGGAGATCACTGGAGAGGATGGTGGAGATCACTGGAGAGGATGGTGGAGATCACTGGAGAGGATGGTGGAGATCACTGGAGAGGATGGTGGAGATCACTGGAGAGGATGGTGGAGATCACTGGAGAGGATGGTGGAGATCACTGGAGAGGATGGTGGAGATCACTGGAGAGGATGGTGGAGATCACTGGAGAGGATGGTGGAGATCACTGGAGAGGATGGTGGAGATCACTGGAGAGATGGTGGAGATCACTGGAGATGGTGGATCACTGGTGGAGATCACTGGAGAGGATGGTGGAGATCACTGGAGAGGATGGTGGAGATCACTGGAGAGGATGGTGGAGATCACTGGAGAGGATGGTGGAGATCACTGGAGAGATGGTGGAGATCACTGGAGAGGATGGTGGAGATCACTGGAGATCACTGGAGACGATGGTGGAGATCACTGGAGAGTGGTGGAGATCACTGGAGAGGATGGTGGAGATCACTGGAGAGATGGTGGAGATCACTGGAGAGGATGGTGGAGATCACTGGAGAGGATGGTGGAGATCACTGGAGAGTGGGTGGAGATCACTGGAGAGGATGGTGGAGATCACTGGAGAGGATGGTGGAGATCACTGGAGAGTGGGTGGAGATCACTGGAGAGGATGGTGGAGATCACTGGAGAGTGGTGGAGATCACTGGAGAGTGGGTGGAGATCAATGGAGAGGATGGTGGAGATCACTGGAGAGTGGGTGGGGTCTCTTTGGAGATCCTAGAAGTAGCCCTGGCCCCTGGAGCAGAGTCACTTAGACCCCTGGAGCAGAGTCACTATGACCCCTGGAGCAGAGTCACTATGACCCCTGGAGCAGAGTCACTATGACCCCTGGTGCAGAGTCACTATGACCCCTGGAGCAGAGTCACTATCGAACAGTCACCAGGACCCGGAGAGCAGTTGCTAAGACCCCTGGAGCAGAGTCACCAGGAACCCTGAAGCAGAGTCTCTAGGACCCCTGGAGCAGAGTTACTATGACCCCTGTAGCAGAGTCACTAGGACCCCTGGAGCAGAGTCACTATGACCCCTGTAGCAGAGTCACTATGACCCCTGGAACAGTCACCAGGACCCCGAGAGCAGATGCTAAGACCCCTGGAGCAGAGTCACTATGACCCCTGAAGCAGAGTCTCTAGGACCCCTGGAGCAGAGTCACTATGACCCCTGGAGCAGAGTCACTATGACCCCTGGAGCAGAGTCACTATGAACCCTGGAGCAGAGTCACCAGGACCCCTGAAGCAGAGTCTCTAGGACCCCTGGAGCAGAGTTCACTATGACCCCTGGAGCAGAGTCACTAAGACCCCTGTAGCAGAGTCACTATGACCCCTGGAACAGTCACCAGGACCCCGAGAGCAGTTGCTAAGACCCCTGGAGCAGAGTCACTAAGACCCCTGTAGCAGAGTCACTATGACCCCTGGAACAGAGTCACTAGGACCCCTGGAGCAGAGTCGCTAAGACCCCTGGAGCAGAGTCACTAAGACCCCTGTAGCAGAGTCACTATGACCCCTGGAGCAGAGTCACTAAGACCCCTGTAGCAGAGTCACTATGACCCCTGGAGCAGAGTCACTAGGACCCCTGGAGCAGAGTCACTAGGACCCCTGTAGCAGAGTCACTAGGACCCCTGTAGCAGAGTCACTAAGACCCCTGTAGCAGAGTCACTAAGACCCCTGTAGCAGAGTCACTAAGATCCCTGGAGCAGAGTCACTAGGACCCCTGGAGAAGAGTCACTAAGACCCCTGTAGCAGAGTCACTAAGACCCCTGGAGCAGAGTCACTAGGACCCCTGGAGAAGAGTCACTAAGACCCCTGTAGCAGAGTCACTAAGACCCCTGGAGCAGAGTCACTAAGACCCCTGGAGCAGAGTCACTAAGACCCCTGGAGCAGAGTCACTATGACCCCTGGAGCAGAGTCACTAAGACCCCTGGAGCAGAGTCACTATGACCCCTGGAGCAGAGTCACAATGACCCCTGAAGCAGAGTCACTAAGACCCCTGGAGCAGAGTCACTAAGACCCCTGGAGCAGAGTCACTAAGACCCCTGGAGCAGAGTCACTAAGACCCCTGGAGCAGAGTCACTAAGACCCCTGTAGCAGAGTCACTGGGACCCCTGGAGCAGAGTCACTATGACCCCTGGAGCAGAGTCACTGGGACCCCTGGAGCAGAGTCACTATGACCCCTGTAGCAGAGTCACCATGACCCCTGTAGCAGAGTCACTATGACCCCTGGAGCAGAGTCACTAAGACCCCTGTAGCAGAGTCACCAGGACCCCTGAAGCAGTCACTAAGACCCCTGGAGCAGAGTCACTAAGACCCCTGGAGCAGAGTCACTAAGACCCTTGGACAGAGTCACTATGACCCCTGGAGCAGAGTCACTAGGACCCCTGGAGAAGAGTCACTAAGACCCCCGTAGCAGAGTCACTAAGACCCCTGGAGCAGAGTCACTAGGACCCCTGGAGAAGAGTCACTAAGACCCCTGTAGCAGAGTCACTAAGACCCCTGGAGCAGAGTCACAATGACCCCTGAAGCAGAGTCACTAAGACCCCTGGAGCAGAGTCACTAAGACCCCTGGAGCAGAGTCACTAAGACCCCTGGAGCAGAGTCACTATGACCCCTGGAGCAGAGTCACTAAGACCCCTGGAGCAGAGTCACTATGACCCCTGGAGCAGAGTCACAATGACCCCTGAAGCAGAGTCACTAAGACCCCTGGAGCAGAGTCACTAAGACCCCTGGAGCAGAGTCACTAAGACCCCTGGAGCAGAGTCACTAAGACCCCTGGAGCAGAGTCACTAAGACCCCTGTAGCAGAGTCACTGGGACCCCTGGAGCAGAGTCACTATGACCCCTGGAGCAGAGTCACTGGGACCCCTGGAGCAGAGTCACTATGACCCCTGTAGCAGAGTCACTATGACCCCTGTAGCAGAGTCACTATGACCCCTGGAGCAGAGTCACTAAGACCCCTGTAGCAGAGTCACCAGGACCCCTGAAGCAGTCACTAAGACCCCTGGAGCAGAGTCACTAAGACCCCTGGAGCAGAGTCACTAAGACCCCTGGAGCAGAGTCACTAAGACCCTTGGACAGAGTCACTATGACCCCTGGAGCAGAGTCACTATGACCCCGAGAGCAGTTGCTAAGACCCCTGGAGCAGAGTCACTAGGACCCCGAGAGCAGTTGCTAAGACCCCTGGAGCAGAGTCTCTAGGACCCCTGGAGCAGAGTTACTATGACCCCTGTAGCAGAGTCACTATGACCCCTGGAACAGTCACCAGGACCCCTGGAGCAGAGTCACTAAGACCCCTGTAGCAGAGTCACTATGACCCCTGGAGCAGAGTCACTATGACCCCTGGAGCAGAGTCACTAAGACCCCTGGAGCAGAGTCACTATGACCCCTGAAGCAGAGTCACTAAGACCCCTGGAGCAGAGTCACTAAGACCCCTGGAGCAGAGTCACTAAGACCCCTGTAGCAGAGTCACTATGACCCCTGGAACAGAGTCACTAGGACCCCTGGAGCAGAGTCACTAAGACCCCTGGAGCAGAGTCACTAAGACCCCTGTAGCAGAGTCACTATGACCCCTGGAGCAGAGTCACTAAGACCCCTGTAGCAGAGTCACTATGACCCCTGGAGCAGAGTCACTAGGACCCCTGGAGCAGAGTCACTAGGACCCCTGTAGCAGAGTCACTAGGACCCCTGTAGCAGAGTCACTAAGACCCCTGTAGCAGAGTCACTAAGACCCCTGTAGCAGAGTCACTAAGACCCCTGGAGCAGAGTCACTAGGACCCCTGGAGAAGAGTCACTAAGACCCCTGTAGCAGAGTCACTAAGACCCCTGGAGCAGAGTCACTAGGACCCCTGGAGAAGAGTCACTAAGACCCCTGTAGCAGAGTCACTAAGACTCCTGGAGCAGAGTCACAATGACCCCTGAAGCAGAGTCACTAAGACCCCTGGAGCAGAGTCACTAAGACCCCTGGAGCAGAGTCACTAAGACCCCTGGAGCAGAGTCATTAAGACCCCTGGAGCAGAGTCACTATGACCCCTGGAGCAGAGTCACAATGACCCCTGAAGCAGAGTCACTAAGACCCCTGGAGCAGAGTCACTAAGACCCCTGGAGCAGAGTCACTAAGACCCCTGGAGCAGAGTCACTAAGACCCCTGGAGCAGAGTCACTAAGACCCCTGTAGCAGAGTCACTGGGACCCCTGGAGCAGAGTCACTATGACCCCTGGAGCAGAGTCACTGGGACCCCTGGAGCAGAGTCACTATGACCCCTGTAGCAGAGTCACTATGACCCTGTAGCAGAGTCACTATGACCCCTGGAGCAGAGTCACTAAGACCCCTGTAGCAGAGTCACCAGGACCCCTGAAGCAGTCACTAAGACCCCTGGAGCAGAGTCACTAAGACCCCTGGAGCAGAGTCACTAAGACCCTTGGACAGAGTCACTATGACCCCTGGAGCAGAGTCACTATGACCCCGAGAGCAGTTGCTAAGACCCCTGGAGCAGAGTCACTAGGACCCCGAGAGCAGTTGCTAAGACCCCTGGAGCAGAGTCTCTAGGACCCCTGGAGCAGAGTTACTATGACCCCTGTAGCAGAGTCACTATGACCCCTGGAACAGTCACCAGGACCCCTGGAGCAGAGTCACTAAGACCCCTGTAGCAGAGTCACTATGACCCCTGGAGCAGAGTCACTATGACCCCTGGAGCAGAGTCACTAAGACCCCTGGAGCAGAGTCACTATGACCCCTGGAGCAGAGTCACTAAGACCCCTGTAGCAGAGTCACTAAGACCATGTAGCAGAGTCACTAAGACCCCTGTAGCAGAGTCACTATGACCCCTGGAGCAGAGTCACTAAGACCCCTGTAGCAGAGTCACTATGACCCCTGGAGCAGAGTCACTATGACCCCTGGAGCAGAGTCACTAAGACCCCTGGAGAAGAGTCACTATGACCCCTGTAGCAGAGTCACTATGACCCCTGGAGCAGAGTCACTAAGACCCCTGGAGCAGAGTCACTATGACCCCTGGAGCAGAGTCACTAAGACACCTGTAGCAGAGTCACTATGACCCCTGGAGCAGAGTCACTATGACCCCTGGAGCAGAGTCACTGGGACCCCTGGAGCAGAGTCACTATGACCCCTGGAGCAGAGTCACTATGACCCCTGGAGCAGAGTCACTAAGACCCCTGTAGCAGAGTCACTAAGACCCCTGGAGCAGAGTCACTAAGACCCCTGGAGCAGAGTCACTAAGACCCCTGGAGCAGAGTCACTAAGACCCCTGTAGCAGAGTCACTGGGACCCCTGGAGCAGAGTCACTATGACCCCTGGAGCAGAGTCACTGGGACCCCTGGAGCAGAGTCACTATGACCCCTGTAGCAGAGTCACTATGACCCCTGTAGCAGAGTCACTATGACCCCTGGAGCAGAGTCACTAAGACCCCTGTAGCAGAGTCACCAGGACCCCTGAAGCAGTCACTAAGACCCCTGGAGCAGAGTCACTAAGACCCCTGGAGCAGAGTCACTAAGACCCTTGGACAGAGTCACTATGACCCCTGGAGCAGAGTCACTATGACCCCGAGAGCAGTTGCTAAGACCCCTGGAGCAGAGTCACTAGGACCCCGAGAGCAGTTGCTAAGACCCCTGGAGCAGAGTCTCTAGGACCCCTGGAGCAGAGTTACTATGACCCCTGTAGCAGAGTCACTATGACCCTGGAACAGTCACCAGGACCCCTGGAGCAGAGTCACTAAGACCCCTGTAGCAGAGTCACTATGACCCCTGGAGCAGAGTCACTATGACCCCTGGAGCAGAGTCACTAAGACCCCTGGAGCAGAGTCACTATGACCCCTGGAGCAGAGTCACTAAGACCCCTGTAGCAGAGTCACTAAGACCATGTAGCAGAGTCACTAGGACCCCTGTAGCAGAGTCACTATGACCCCTGGAGCAGAGTCACTAAGACCCCTGTAGCAGAGTCACTATGACCCCTGGAGCAGAGTCACTATGACCCCTGGAGCAGAGTCACTAAGACCCCTGGAGCAGAGTCACTATGACCCCTGTAGCAGAGTCACTATGACCCCTGGAGCAGAGTCACTAAGACCCCTGGAGCAGAGTCACTATGACCCCTGGAGCAGAGTCACTAAGACCCCTGTAGCAGAGTCACTATGACCCCTGGAGCAGAGTCACTGGGACCCCTGGTGCAGAGTCACTGGGACCCCTGGAGCAGAGTCACTATGACCCCTGGAGCAGAGTCACTGTGACCCCTGGAGCAGAGTCACTATGACCCCTGTAGCAGAGTCACTGGGACCCATGGAGCAGAGTCACTATGACCCCTGGAGCAGAGTCACTATGACCCCTGGAGCAGAGTCACTATGACCCCTGGAGCAGAGTCACTATGACCCCTGGAGCAGAGTCACTATGACCCCTGTAGCAGAGTCACTAGGACCCCTGGAGCAGAGTCACTAAGACCCCTGTAGCAGAGTCACTGGGACCCCTGGAGCAGAGTCACTAGGACCCCTGTAGAAGAGTCACTAAGCCCCCTGTAGCAGAGTCACTATGACCCCTGGAGCAGAGTCACTATGACCCCTGGAGCAGAGTCACTAGGACCCCTGGAGCAGAGTCACTATGACCCCTGGAGCAGAGTCACTAGGACCCCTGGAGCAGAGTCACTAGGACCCCTGGAGCAGAGTCACTATGACCCCTGGAGCAGAGTCACTATGACCCCTGTAGCAGAGTCACTATGACCCCTGTAGCAGAGTCACTAAGACCCCTGGAGCAGAGTCACTATGACCCCTGTAGCAGAGTCACTATGACCCCTGTAGCAGAGTCACTATGACCCCTGGAGCAGAGTCACTAAGACCCCTGGAGCAGAGTCACTATGACCCCTGGAGCAGAGTCACTAAGACCCCTGTAGCAGAGTCACTATGACCCCTGGAGCAGAGTCACTAAGACCCCTGGAGCAGAGTCACTAAGACCCCTGGAGCAGAGTCACTAAGACCCCTGTAGCAGAGTCACTGGGACCCCTGGAGCAGAGTCACTATGACCCCTGGAGCAGAGTCACTGGGACCCCTGGAGCAGAGTCACTATGACCCCTGTAGCAGAGTCACTATGACCCCTGTAGCAGAGTCACTATGACCCCTGGAGCAGAGTCACTAAGACCCCTGTAGCAGAGTCACCAGGACCCCTGAAGCAGTCACTAAGACCCCTGGAGCAGAGTCACTAAGACCCCTGGAGCAGAGTCACTAAGACCCTTGGACAGAGTCACTATGACCCCTGGAGCAGAGTCACTATGACCCCGAGAGCAGTTGCTAAGACCCCTGGAGCAGAGTCACTAGGACCCCGAGAGCAGTTGCTAAGACCCCTGGAGCAGAGTCTCTAGGACCCCTGGAGCAGAGTTACTATGACCCCTGTAGCAGAGTCACTATGACCCCTGGAACAGTCACCAGGACCCCTGGAGCAGAGTCACTAAGACCCCTGTAGCAGAGTCACTATGACCCCTGGAGCAGAGTCACTATGACCCCTGGAGCAGAGTCACTAAGACCCCTGGAGCAGAGTCACTATGACCCCTGAAGCAGAGTCACTAAGACCCCTGGAGCAGAGTCACTAAGAACCCTGGAGCAGAGTCACTAAGACCCCTGGAGCAGAGTCACTATGACCCCTGGAACAGAGTCACTAGGACCCCTGGAGCAGAGTCACTAAGACCCCTGGAGCAGAGTCACTAAGACCCCTGTAGCAGAGTCACTATGACCCCTGGAGCAGAGTCACTAAGACCCCTGTAGCAGAGTCACTATGACCCCTGGAGCAGAGTCACTAGGACCCCTGGAGCAGAGTCACTAGGACCCCTGTAGCAGAGTCACTAGGACCCCTGTAGCAGAGTCACTAAGACCCCTGTAGCAGAGTCACTAAGACCCCTGTAGCAGAGTCACTAAGACCCCTGGAGCAGAGTCACTAGGACCCCTGGAGAAGAGTCACTAAGACCCCTGTAGCAGAGTCACTAAGACCCCTGGAGCAGAGTCACTAGGACCCCTGGAGAAGAGTCACTAAGACCCCTGTAGCAGAGTCACTAAGACTCCTGGAGCAGAGTCACAATGACCCCTGAAGCAGTGTCACTAAGACCCCTGGAGCAGAGTCACTAAGACCCCTGGAGCAGAGTCACTAAGACCCCTGGAGCAGAGTCATTAAGACCCCTGGAGCAGAGTCACTATGACCCTGGAGCAGAGTCACAATGACCCCTGAAGCAGAGTCACTAAGGCCCCTGGAGCAGAGTCACTAAGACCCCTGGAGCAGAGTCACTAAGACCCCTGGAGCAGAGTCACTAAGACCCCTGGAGCAGAGTCACTAAGACCCCTGTAGCAGAGTCACTGGGACCCCTGGAGCAGAGTCACTATGACCCCTGGAGCAGAGTCACTGGGACCCTGGAGCAGAGTCACTATGACCCCTGTAGCAGAGTCACTATGACCCCTGTAGCAGAGTCACTATGACCCCTGGAGCAGAGTCACTAAGACCCCTGTTGCAGAGTCACCAGGACCCCTGAAGCAGTCACTAAGACCCCTGGAGCAGAGTCACTAAGACCCCTGGAACAGTCACCAGGACCCCTGGAGCAGAGTCACTAAGACCCCTGTAGCAGAGTCACTATGGCCCCTGGAGCAGAGTCACTATGACCCCTGGAGCAGAGTCACTAAGACCCCTGGAGCAGAGTCACTATGACCCCTGCAGCAGAGTCACTAAGACCCCTGTAGCAGAGTCACTAAGACCATGTAGCAGAGTCACTAAGACCCCTGTAGCAGAGTCACTATGACCCCTGGAGCAGAGTCACTAAGACCCCTGTAGCAGAGTCACTATGACCCCTGGAGCAGAGTCACTATGACCCCTGGAGCAGAGTCACTAAGACCCCTGGAGCAGAGTCACTATGACCCCTGTAGCAGAGTCACTATGACCCCTGGAGCAGAGTCACTAAGACCCCTGGAGCAGAGTCACTATGACCCCTGGAGCAGAGTCACTAAGACCCCTGTAGCAGAGTCACTATGACCCCTGGAGCAGAGTCACTATGACCCCTGGAGCAGAGTCACTGGGACCCCTGGAGCAGAGTCACTATGACCCCTGGAGCAGAGTCACTGTGACCCCTGGAGCAGAGTCACTATGACCCCTGTAGCAGAGTCACTGGGACCCATGGAGCAGAGTCACTATGACCCCTGGAGCAGAGTCACTATGACCCCTGGAGCAGAGTCACTATGACCCCTGGAGCAGAGTCACTATGACCCCTGGAGCAGAGTCACTATGACCCCTGTAGCAGAGTCACTAGGACCCCTGGAGCAGAGTCACTAAGACCCCTGTAGCAGAGTCACTGGGACCCCTGGAGCAGAGTCACTAGGACCCCTGTAGAAGAGTCACTAAGCCCCCTGTAGCAGAGTCACTATGACCCCTGGAGCAGAGTCACTATGACCCCTGGAGCAGAGTCACTAGGACCCCTGGAGCAGAGTCACTAGGACCCCTGGAGCAGAGTCACTATGACCCCTGGAGCAGAGTCACTATGACCCCTGTAGCAGAGTCACTATGACCCCTGTAGCAGAGTCACTATGACCCCTGTAGCAGAGTCACTATGACCCCTGTAGCAGAGTCACTATGACCCCTGTAGCAGAGTCACTAAGACCCCTGGAGCAGAGTCACTATGACCCCTGGAGCAGAGTCACTATGACCCCTGTAGCAGAGTCACTAGGACCTCTGTAGCAGAGTCACTATGACCCCTGGAGCAGAGTCACTATGACCCCTGTAGCAGAGTCACTAGGACCTCTGTATCTAATGTCCATTGGTTGTGTTTCCTGACCTAAGTCTCTTCTTCATATTGGTGTCCTTTAGTAGTGGTTTCTTTGCAGCAATTTGACCATGAAGGCCTGATTCACACCGTCTGCTCTGAACAGTTGATGGTGAGATGTGTCTGTTACTTGAACTCTGTGAAGCATTTATTTGAGCTGCAATTTAGGCTGGTAACTCTAATGAACTGATCCTCTGCAGCAGAGGGAACTCTTTCCTGTGGCACTCCTCATGAGAGCCAGTTTCATCATAGCGCTTGATCGTTTTGCGACTGCACTTGAAGAAACTTTCACAATTCTTGATATTTTCCGAATTGACTTTCCTTCATATCTTAAAGTAATGATGGACTGTAATCTCTCTTTGTATATTTGAGCTGTTCTTGCCATAATATGGACTTGGTCTTTTACCAAATCGGGGTATTTTCTGTATGCCACCCATACCTTGTCACAACACAACTGATTGGCTCAAATGCATTAAGAAGGAGAGAAATTCCACAAGTTAACTTTTAACAAGGCACACCTGTTAATTGAAAAGCATTCCAGGTGAATAACTCATTAAGCTGGTTGAGAGGATGCCAAGAGTGTGCAAAGCTGCCATTAAGGCAAAGGGTGGCTACTTTGAAGAATCTCAAATCTTAAATATATTTTTAATTTGTTTAACACATTTTTGGTTACTACATGATTCCATATGTGTTGTTTCCTAATGTTGATGTCTTCACTATTATTCTACAATGTAGAAAATAGTACAAATAAAGAAAAACCCTGGAATGAGTAGGTGTTCTAAAACCTTTGACTGGTACTGTATGTACTGTGTATAAAGGGTTGTAGTTATGTACTGTGGCTGTAGTTATGTACTGTGTATAAAGGGATGTAGTTATGTACTGTGTATAAAGGGTTGTAGTTATGTACTGTGTTTAAAGGGCTGTAGTTATGTACTGTGTATAAAGGGTTGTAGTTATGTACTGTGTATAAAGGGTTGTAGTTATGTACTGTGTTTAAAGGGCTGTAGTTATGTACTGTGCATAACGGGTTGTAATTATGTACTGTGGCTGTAGTTATGTACTGTGTATAAAGGGTTGTAGTTATGTACTGTGTTTAAAGGGCTGTAGTTATGTACTGTGTATAAAGGGCTGTAGTTATGTACTGTGTATAAAGGGTTGTAGTTATGTACTGTGGCTGAAGTTATGTAATGTGTATAAAGGGTTGTAGTTATGTACTGTGTTTAAAGGGCTGTAGTTATGTACTGTGTATAAAGGGCTGTAGTTATGTACTGTGTTTAAAGGGTTGTAGTTATGTACTGTGTTTAAAGGGTTGTAGTTATGTACTGTGTATAAAGGGCTGTAGTTATGTACTGTGTATAAAGGGCTGTAGTTATGTACTGTGTTTAAAGGGCTGTAGTTATGTACTGTGTTTAAAGGGCTGTAGTTATGTACTGTGTATAAAGGGCTGTAGTTATGTACTGTGTATAAAGGGTTGTAGTTATGTACTGTGTATAAAGGGCTGTAGTTATGTACTGTGTATAAAGGGCTGTAGTTATGTACTGTGTATAAAGGGCTGTAGTTATGTACTGTGTATAAAGGGCTGTAGTTATGTACTGTGTATAAAGGGCTGTAGTTATGTAGTGTGTATAACGGGCTGTAGTTATGTACTGTGTTTAAAGGGCTGTAGTTATGTACTGTGTATAAAGGGTTGTAGTTATGTACTGTGTTTAAAGGGTTGTAGTTATATACTGTGTATAAAGGGCTGTAGTTATGTACTGTGGCTGTAGTTATGTACTGTGTATAAAGGGCTGTAATTATGTACTGTGTATAAAGGGCTGTAGTTATGTACTGTGGCTGTAGTTATGTACTGTGGCTGTAGTTATGTACTGTGTATAAAGGGCTGTAGTTATGTACTGTGTATAAAGGGCTGTAGTTATGTACTGTGTATAAAGGGCTGTAGTTATGTACTGTGTATATATGGCTGTAGTTGTGTACTGTGTTTAAGGGGCTGTAGTTATGTACTGTGTTTAAAGGGCTGTAGTTATGTACTGTTTATAAAGGGATCCTAGTGTTGTCGTTCCCCTTGTAGAGAGGGAAGTGTATCGGCTAAGAGAGCTGTGTTGTCATGGCAGCCGTTAGTCAGTCACGCCAACGTCAGGACCACCCTTTCTGGTGACCTTCGGACGATAAAGAAAACACTTCCTTCCTGTTCAACGCCAACGTGGACATGGGTCAACGCCGTCACCTCCCGGGGCACGTCAGTCTTCACGTGGTCAGAGGATCTCCTGACAGACAGAGACCACGGTCTTTATGATACAGACCATGTTCACAGTCTCACACTGAAACCCTGGATCAAGTCATACAGTATATTCAATACCTTTATTTAACTAGGCAAGTCAGTTAAGAACAAATTCTTATTTTCAATGACGGCCTTGGAACAGTGGGGTTAACTGCCTGTTCAGGGGCAGAACGACAGATTTGTACCTTGTCAGCTCAGGGATGTTACTAGTCCAACAATCTAACCTCTAGTCTACCTGCCTCCCCTACACTCCACTCTAACCACTAGACTACCTGCCTCCCCTACACTCCACTCTAACCACTAGACTACCTGCCTCCCCTACACTCCACTCTAACCACTAGACTACCTGCCTCCCCTCCACTCCACTCTAACCACTAGTCTACCTGCCTCCCCTACACTCCACTCTAACCACTAGTCTACCTGCCTCCCCTACACTCCACTCTAACCACTAGACTACCTGCCTCCCCTACACTCCACTCTAACCACTAGACTACCTGCCTCCCCTACACTCCACTCTAACCACTAGACTACCTGCCTCCTCTCCACTCCACTCTAACCACTAGTCTACCTGCCTCCCCTACACTCCACTCTAACCACTAGTCTACCTGCCTCCTCTCCACTCCACTCTAACCACTAGTCTACCTGCCTCCCCTCCACTATAACCACTAGGCTACCTGCCTCCCCTCCACTCTAACCACTAGTCTACCTGCCTCCCCTCCACTCTAACCACTAGTATAACTAATGTAATATACTGTATATGTATAACCTATGTAATATATATATATAACTAATGTAATATATTATACATATAACTAATGTAATATATTATATATATAACTAATGTAATATATATATATAACTAATGTAATATATATATATATAACCAATATAATATATATATATATAATGTAATGTAACTAATGTAATGTATTATATATATATATAACTAATGTAATATATTATATATATCTAACTAATGTAATATTATATATAATATATTACATTAGTTAGATATATATAATATATTACATAATGTAATGATCAGTAATGGACAGTCACCACCATCATGTAATGATCAGTAATGGACAGTCACCACCATCATATAATGATCAGTAATGGACAGTCACCACCGTCATATAATGATCAGTAATGGACAGTCACCACCATCATATAATGATCAGTAATGGACAGTCACCACCATCATGTAATGATCAGTAATGGACAGTCACCACCATCATGTAATGATCAGTAATGGACAGGCACACCATCATCATATAATGATCATCATCATATAATGATCAGTAATGGACAGTCACCACCATCATGTAATGATCAGGACAGTCACCACCATCGTAATGGACAGTCACCACCATCATGTAATGATCAGTAATGGACAGTCACCACCATCATATAATGATCAGTAATGGACAGTCACCACCATCATGTAATGATCAGTAATGGACAGTCACCACCATCATATAATGATCAGTAATGGACAGTCACCACCATCATGATAATGACAGTCACCACCATCATGTGGACAGTCATGGACAGTCACCACCATCATGTAATGATCAGTAATGGACAGTCACCACCATCATATAATGATCCACCATCATAATGGACAGTCACCACCATCATGTAATGATCAGTAATGGACAGTCACCACCATCATATAATGATCAGTAATGGACAGTCACCACCATCATGTAATGATCAGTAATGGACAGTCACCACCATCATATAATGATCAGTAATGGACAGTCACCACCATCATATAATGATCAGTAATGGACAGTCACCACCATCATATAATGATCAGTAATGGACAGTCACCACCATCATGTAATGATCAGTAATGGACAGTCACCACCATCATGTAATGATCAGTAATGGACAGTCACCACCATCATATAATGATCAGTAATGGACAGTCACCACCATCATGTAATGATCAGTAATGGACAGTCACCACCATCATATAATGATCAGTAATGGACAGTCACCACCATCATCAGTAATGATCAGATCAGTAATGGTCACCACCATCATATAATGATCACCACCACCATCATGTAATGATCAGTAATGGACAGTCACCACCATCATGGATCAGGACAGTCACCACCATCATATAATGATCAGTAATGGACAGTCACCACCATCATGTAATGATCAGTAATGGACAGTCACCACCATCATGTAATGATCAGTAATGGACAGTCACCACCATCATATAATGATCAGTAATGGACAGTCACCACCATCATATAATGATCAGTAATGGACAGTCACCACCATCATATAATGATCAGTAATGGACAGTCACCACCATCATATAATGATCAGTAATGGACAGTCACCACCATCATGTAATGATCAGTAATGGACAGTCACCACCATCATGTAATGATCAGTAATGGACAGTCACCACCATCATATAATGATCAGTAATGGACAGTCACCACCATCATGTAATGATCAGTAATGGACAGTCACCACCATCATGTCAGTAATGGACACCATCATATAATGATCAGTCACACCACCATCATGTAATGATCAGTAATGGACAGTCACCACCATCATATAATGATCAGTAATGGACAGTCACCACCATCATGTAATGATCAGTAATGGACAGTCACCACCATCATATAATGATCACCACCATCATATAATGATCAGTAATGGACAGTCACCACCATCATGTAATGATCAGTAATGGACAGTCACCACCATCATATAATGATCAGTAATGGACAGTCACCACCATCATATAATGAATGATGATCAGTAATGGACAGTCACCACCATCATGTAATGATCAGTAATGGTCACCACCATCATATAATGATCACCACCACCATCATGTAATGATAATCACCACCATCATATAATGATCAGTAATGGACAGTCACCACCATCATATAATGATGGACAGTCACCACCATCATATAATGGAATGGACAGTCACCACCATCATATAATGATCAGTAATGGACAGTCACCACCATCATGTAATGATCAGTAATGGACAGTCACCACCATCATGTAATGATCAGTAATGGACAGTCACCACCATCATATAATGATCAGTAATGGACAGTCACCACCATCATATAATGATCAGTAATGGACAGTCACCACCATCATATAATGATCAGTAATGGACAGTCACCACCATCATGTAATGATCAGTAATGGACAGTCACCACCATCATATAATGATCAGTAATGGACAGTCACCACCATCATGTAATGATCAGTAATGGACAGTCACCACCATCATGTAATGATCAGTAATGGACAGTCACCACCATCATATAATGATCACCACCATCATGTAACCACCATCATATAATGATCAGTAATGGACAGTCACCACCATCATATAATGATCAGTAATGGACAGTCACCACCATCATATAATGATCAGTAATGGACAGTCACCACCATCATATAATGATCAGTAATGGACAGTCACCACCATCATGTGATGATCAGTAATGGACAGTCACCACCATCATGATCAGTAATGGACAGTCACCACCATCATGTAATGATCAGTAATGGACAGTCACCACCATCATATAATGATCAATGGACAGTCACCACCATCATATAACCACCATCATGTGATCAGTCAGTCACCACCATCATATAATGATCAGTCACCACCATCATATAATGATCAGTAATGGACAGTCACCACCATCATATAATGATCAGTAATGGACAGTCACCACCATCATATAATGATCAGTAATGGACAGTCACCACCATCATGTAATGGACAGTCACCACCATCATATAATGATCAGTAATGGACAGTCACCACCATCATGATGATCAGTAATGGACAGTCACCACCATCATATAATGATCAGTAATGGACAGTCACCACCATCATGTAATGATCAGTAATGGACAGTCACCACCATCATATAATGAATGATGATCAGTAATGGACAGTCACCACCATCATGTAATGATGATCCATCATATAATGATAGTAATGGACAGTCACCACCATCATGTAATGATCAGTAATGGACAGTCACCACCATCATATAATGATCAGTAATCACCACCATCATCATAATGATCAGTAATGGACAGTCACCACCATCATGTAATGATCAGTAATGATCACCACCATCATATAATGATCAGTCACCACCATCATGTAATGATCAGTAATGGACAGTCACCACCATCATGTAATGATCAGTAATGGACAGTCACCACCATCATATAATGATCAGTAATGGACAGTCACCACCATCATATAATGATCAGTAATGGACAGTCACCACCATCATATAATGATCAGTAATGGACAGTCACCACCATCATCAGTAATGGACAGTCACCACCATCATATAATGATCAGTAATGGACAGTCACCACCATCATGTAATGATCAGTAATGGACAGTCACCACCATCATATAATGATCAGTAATGGACAGTCACCACCATCATGATCAGTATGGACAGTCACCACCATCATGTGATCAGTAATGGACAGTCACCACCATCATATAATGATCAGTAATGGACAGTCACCACCATCATGTAATGATCAGTAATGGACAGTCACCACCATCATGTAATGATCAGTAATGGACAGTCACCACCATCATGTAATGATCACCACCATCATGTAATGGACAGTCACCACCATCATGTAACCACCATCATGATCAGTAATGATCTGACAGTCACCACCATCATATAATGATCACCACCACCATCATATAATGATCAGTAATGGACAGTCACCACCATCATGTAATGATCAGTAATGGACAGTCACCACCATCATATAATGATCAGTAATGGACAGTCACCACCATCATATAATGATCAGTAATGGACAGTCACCACCATCATATAATGATCAGTAATGGACAGTCACCACCATCATGTAATGATCAGTAATGGACAGTCACCACCATCATGTAATGATCAGTAATGGACAGTCACCACCATCATGTAATGATCAGTAATGGACAGTCACCACCATCATATAATGATCAGTAATGGACAGTCACCACCATCATATAATGATCAGTAATGGACAGTCACCACCATCATATAATGATCAGTAATGGACAGTCACCACCATCATGTAATGATCAGTAATGGACAGTCACCACCATCATATAATGATCAGTAATGGACAGTCACCACCATCATGTAATGATCAGTAATGGACAGTCACCACCATCATGTAATGATCAGTAATCATGGACAGTCACCACCATCATATAATGATCAGTAATGGACAGTCACCACCATCATATAATGATCAGTAATGACAGTCACCACCATCATGTAATGGAGTATGGACAGTCACCACCATCATGATAGTAATGGACAGTCACCACCATCATGTAATGATGTAATGGACAGTCACCACCATCATATAATGATAATGATCACCACCATCATGTAATGAATGGACAGTCACCACCATCATGTGATCATGATCACCACCATCATGTAATGATCAGTAATGGACAGTCACCACCATCATGTAATGATCAGTAATGGACAGTCACCACCATCATGTAATCATGTAATGATCAGTAATGGACAGTCACCACCATCATATAATGATCACCACCATCATATAATGGACAGTCACCACCATCATATAATGATCAGTAATGGACAGTCACCACCATCATATAATGATCAGTAATGGACAGTCACCACCATCATATAATGATCAGTAATGGACAGTCACCACCATCATGTAATGATCAGTAATGGACAGTCACCACCATCATATAATGATCAGTAATGGACAGTCACCACCATCATGTGATGATCAGTAATGGACAGTCACCACCATCATATAATGATCAGTAATGGACAGTCACCACCATCATGTAATGATCAGTAATGGACCACCATCATGTCACCACCACCATCATGTAATGATCAGTAATGGTCACCACCATCATATAATGATCACCACCATCATATAATGATCAGTAATGGACAGTCACCACCATCATGATCAGTAATGGACAGTCACCACCATCATATAATGATCAGTAATGGACAGTCACCACCATCATGTAATGATCAGTAATGGACAGTCACCACCATCATCATAATGATCAGTAATGGACAGTCACCACCATCATGTAATGATCAGTAATGGACAGTCACCACCATCATATAATGATCAGTAATGGACAGTCACCACCATCATGTAATAATGATCACCACCATCATGTAATGGACAGTCACCACCATCATCATAATGGAATGATCAGTAATGGACAGTCACCACCATCATATAATGATCAGTAATGGACAGTCACCACCATCATATAATGATCACCACCATCATGTGGACAGTCACCACCATCATATAATGATCAGTAATGGACAGTCACCACCATCATGTCAGTCACCACCATCATATAATGATCAGTAATGGACAGTCACCACCATCATGTAATGATCAGTAATGGACAGTCACCACCATCATATAATGATCAGTAATGGACAGTCACCACCATCATATAATGATCAGTAATGGACAGTCACCACCATCATGTAATGATCAGTAATGGACAGTCACCACCATCATATAATGATCAGTAATGGACAGTCACCACCATCATGTAATGATCAGTAATGGACAGTCACCACCATCATATAATGATCAGTAATGGACAGTCACCACCATCATGTAATGATCAGTAATGGACAGTCACCACCATCATATAATGATCAGTAATGGACAGTCACCACCATCATATAATGATCATCATATAATGATCAGTAATGGACAGTCACCACCATCATGTAATGATCAGTAATGGACAGTCACCACCATCATGTAATGATCAGTAATGGACAGTCACCACCATCATGTCACCACCATCATGATCAGTAATGATCAGTAATGGACAGTCACCACCATCATGTAATGATCAGTAATGGACAGTCACCACCATCATGTAATGATCAGTAATGGACAGTCACCACCATCATATGATCATAATGACAGTCACCACCATCATGGACAGTCACCACCATCATATAATGATCAGTAATGGACAGTCAATGATCAGACAGTCACCACCATCATATAATGATCAGTAATGGACAGTCACCACCATCATATAATGATCAGTAATGGACAGTCACCACCATCATGTAATGATCAGTAATGGACAGTCACCACCATCATATAATGATCAGTAATGGACAGTCACCACCATCATGTAATGATCAGTAATGGACAGTCACCACCATCATATAATGATCAGTAATGGACAGTCACCACCATCATGTAATGATCAGTAATGGACAGTCACCACCATCATGTAATGATCAGTCACCATGGACAGTCACCACCATCATGTGATGATCAGTAATGGACAGTCACCACCATCATGTAATGATCAGTAATGGACAGTCACCACCATCATGTAATGATCAGTAATGGACAGTCACCACCATCATGTAATGATCAGTAATGGACAGTCACCACCATCATATAATGATCAGTAATGGACAGTCACCACCATCATATAATGATCAGTAATGGACAGTCACCACCATCATATAATGATCAGTAATGGACAGTCACCACCATCATATAATGATCAGTAATGGACAGTCACCACCATCATATAATGATCAGTAATGGACAGTCACCACCATCATGTAATGATCAGTAATGGACAGTCACCACCATCATATAATGATCAGTAATGGACAGTCACCACCATCATCACCACCATCATATAATGATCAGTAATGGACAGTCACCACCATCATGTAATGATCAGTATGATCAGTAAGTAATGATCAGTAATGGACAGTCACCACCATCATGTAATGATCAGTAATGGACAGTCACCACCATCATGTAATGATCAGTAATGGACAGTCACCACCATCATGTAATGATCAATGGACAGTCACCACCATCATGTAATGATCAGTAATGGACAGTCACCACCATCATATAATGATCAGTAATGGACAGTCACCACCATCATATAATGATCAGTAATGGACAGTCACCACCATCATATAATGATCAGTAATGATCACCACCATCATATAATGATCAGTATGGACAGTCACCACCATCATATAATGATCAGTAATGGACAGTCACCACCATCATGTAATGATCAGTAATGGACAGTCACCACCATCATGTAATGATCAGTAATGGACAGTCACCACCATCATGTAATGATCAGTAATGGACAGTCACCACCATCATATAATGATCAGTAATGGACAGTCACCACCATCATATATAATGACAGTCACCACCATCATATAATGATCAATGGACAGTCACCACCATCATGTAATGATCAGTAATGGACAGTCACCACCATCATATATCAGTAATGACAGTCACCACCATCATATAATGATCAGTACAGTCACCACCATCATGTAATGATCAGTAATGGACAGTCACCACCATCATATAATGATCAGTAATGGACAGTCACCACCATCATGTAATGATCAGTAATGGACAGTCACCACCATCATGATCAGTAATGATCACCACCATCATGTAATGATCAGTAATGGACAGTCACCACCATCATGTAATGATCAGTAATGGACAGTCACCACCATCATGTAATGATCAGTAATGGACAGTCACCACCATCATATAATGATCAGTAATGGACAGTCACCACCATCATATAATGATCAGTAATGGACAGTCACCACCATCATGTAATGATGATCAGTAATGGACAGTCAGTAATGGACAGTCACCACCATCATGTAATGATCAGTAATGGACAGTCACCACCATCATATAATGATCAGTAATGGACAGTCACCACACCATCATGTAATGATCAGTAATGGACAGTCACCACCATCATGTAATGATCAGTAATGGACAGTCACCACCATCATATAATGACCAGTAATGGACAGTCACCACCATCATGTAATGATCAGTAATGGACAGTCACCACCATCATATAATGATCAGTAATGGACAGTCACCACCATCATGTAATGATCAGTAATAGACAGTCACCACCATCATGTGATGATCAGTAATGGACAGTCACCACCATCATGTAATGATCAGTAATAGACAGTCACCACTATCATATAATGATCTGTAATGGACAGTCACCACCATCATATAATGATCAGTAATGGACAGTCACCACCATCATATAATGATCAGTAATGGACAGTCACCACCATCATATAATGATCAGTAATGGACAGTCACCACCATCATGTAATGATCAGTAATGGACAGTCACCACCATCATATAATGATCAGTAATGGACAGTCACCACCATCATGTGATGATCACAGTCACCACCATCATATAATGGACAGTCACCACCATCATATAATGATCAGTAATGGACAGTCACCACCATCATGTAATGATCAGTAATGGACAGTCACCACCACCATCATGTAACCATGATCAGTAATGGACAGTCACCACCATCATATAATGATCAGTAATGGACAGTCACCACCATCATGTAATGATCAGTAATGGACAGTCACCACCATCATGTAATGATCAGTAATGGACAGTCACCACCATCATGTAATGATCAGTAATGGACAGTCACCACCATCATATAATGATCAGTAATGGACAGTCACCACCATCATGTAATGATCAGTAATGGACAGTCACCACCATCATATAATGATCAGTAATGGACCACCACCATCATGTAATGATCAGTAATGGACAGTCACCACCATCATATAATGATCAGTAATGGACAGTCACCACCATCATGTAATGATCATAATGGAATGATCATGTAATGATCAGTAATGGACAGTCACCACCATCATCACCACCATCAATGATCAGTAATGGACAGTCACCACCATCATATAATGATCAGTAATGGACAGTCACCACCATCATGTAATGATCACCACCATCATGTAATGATCAGTAATGGACAGTCACCACCATCATATAATGATCAGTAATGGACAGTCACCACCATCATGTAATGATCAGTAATGGACAGTCACCACCATCATATAATGATCAGTAATGGACAGTCACCACCATCATGTAATGATCAGTAATGGTCACCACCATCATGTCACAGTCACCATCATGATAATGATCAGTAATGGACAGTCACCACCATCATGTAATGATCAGTAATGGACAGTCACCACCATCATATAATGATCAGTAATGGACAGTCACCACCATCATATAATGATCAGTAATGGACAGTCACCACCATCATGTAATGATCAGTAATGGACAGTCACCACCATCATGTAATGATCAGTAATGGACAGTCACCACCATCATATAATGATCAGTAATGGACAGTCACCACCATCATGTAATGATCAGTAATGGACAGTCACCACCATCATCATAATGATGATCAGTAATGGACAGTCACCACCATCATGTAATGATCAGTAATGGACAGTCACCACCATCATGTAATGATCAGTAATGGACAGTCACCACCATCATGTAATGATCAGTAATGGACAGTCACCACCATCATGTAATGATCAGTAATGGACAGTCACCACCATCATGTAATGATCAGTAATGGACAGTCACCACCATCATATAATGATCAGTAATGGACAGTCACCACCATCATATAATGATCAGTAATGGACAGTCACCACCATCATATAATGATCAGTCAATGGACAGTCACCACCATCATGTAATGATCAGTAATGGACAGTCACCACCATCATGTAATGATCAGTCACCACCATCATCTAACAGTCACCACCATCATCACCACCATCATATAATGATCACCACCATCATGTAATGATCATGGACAGTCACCACCATCATGTAATGATCAGTAATGGACAGTCACCACCATCATGTAATGATCAGTAATGGACAGTCACCACCATCATATAATGATCAGTAATGGACAGTCACCACCATCATATAATGATCAGTAATGGACAGTCACCACCATCATGTAATGATCAGTAATAATGGACAGTCACCACCATCATATAATGATCAGTAATGGACAGTCACCACCATCATATAATGATCAGTAATGGACAGTCACCACCATCATGTAATGATCAGTAATGGACAGTCACCACCATCATATAATGATCAGTAATGGACCACCACCATCATATAATGATCATAATGGATCAGTAATGATCAGTAATGGACAGTCACCACCATCATGTGATGAATGGACAGTAATGATCAGTACAGTCACCACCATCATATAATGATCAGTAATGGACAGTCACCACCATCATGTAATGATCAGTAATGGACAGTCACCACCATCATGTAATGATCAGTAATGGACAGTCACCACCATCATGTAATGATCAGTAATGGACAGTCACCACCATCATGTAATGATCAGTAATGGACAGTCACCACCATCATGTAATGATCATGTAATGATCAGTAATGGACAGTAATGGACAGTCACCACCATCATATAATGATCAGTAATGGACAGTCACCACCATCATGTAATGATCAGTAATGGACAGTCACCACCATCATATAATGATCAGTAATGGACAGTCACCACCATCATGTAATGATCAGTAATGGACAGTCACCACCATCATATAATGATCAGTAATGGACAGTCACCACCATCATGTAATGATCAGTAATGGACAGTCACCACCATCATGTAATGATCAGTAATGGACAGTCACCACCATCATATAATGATCAGTCACCAATGGACAGTCACCACCATCATATAATGATCAGTAATGGACAGTCACCACCATCATGTAATGATCAGTAATGGACAGTCACCACCATCATGTAATGATCAGTAATGGACAGTCACCACCATCATATGATCATGATCAGTAATGGACAGTCACCACCATCATATAATGATCAGTAATGGACAGTCACCACCATCATATAATGATCAGTAATGGACAGTCACCACCATCATGTAATGATCAGTAATGGACAGTCACCACCATCATGTAATGATCAGTAATGGACAGTCACCACCATCATATAATGATAATGGACAGTCACCACCATCATGTAATGATAATGGACAGTCACCACCATCATGTAATGATCAGTAATGGACAGTCACCACCATCATATAATGATCAGTAATGGACAGTCACCACCATCATGTAATGATCAGTAATGGACAGTCACCACCATCATGTAATGATCAGTAATGGACAGTCACCACCATCATGTAATGATCAGTAATGGACAGTCACCACCATCATGTAATGATCAGTAATGGACAGTCACCACCATCATGTAATGATCAGTAATGGACAGTCACCACCATCATATAATGATCAGTAATGGACAGTCACCACCATCATATAATGATCAGTAATGGACAGTCACCACCATCATGTAATGATCAGTAATGGACAGTCACCACCATCATGTAATGATCAGACAGTCACCACCATCATGTAATGATCAGTAATGGACAGTCACCACCATCATGTAATGATCAGTAATGGACAGTCACCACCATCATATAATGATCAGTAATGGACAGTCACCACCATCATATAATGATCAGTAATGGACAGTCACCACCATCATGTAATGATCAGTAATGGACAGTCACCACCATCATATAATGATCAGTAATGGACAGTCACCACCATCATGTAATGATCATAATGGAAGTCACCACCATCATATAATGATCAGTAATGGACAGTCACCACCATCATATAATGATCAGTAATGGACAGTCACCACCATCATGTAATGATCAGTAATGGACAGTCACCACCATCATGTAATGATCAGTAATGGACAGTCACCACCATCATATAATGATCAGTAATGGACAGTCACCACCATCATGTAATGATCAGTAATGGACAGTCACCACCATCATATAATGATCAGTAATGGACAGTCACCACCATCATGTAATGATCAGTAATGGACAGTCACCACCATCATGTAATGATCAGTAATGGACAGTCACCACCATCATGTAATGATCAGTAATGGACAGTCACCACCATCATGTAATGATCAGTAATGGACAGTCACCACCATCATGTAATGATCAGTAATGGACAGTCACCACCATCATGTAATGATCAGTAATGGACAGTCACCACCATCATGTAATGATCAGTAATGGACAGTCACCACCATCATGTAATGATCAGTAATGGACAGTCACCACCATCATATAATGATCAGTAATGGACAGTCACCACCATCATGATCAGTAATGGAACCACCATCATGTAATGATCACCACCATCATATAATGATCAGTAATGGACAGTCACCACCATCATCACCACCATCATATAATGATCAGTAATGGACAGTCACCACCATCATGTAATGATCAGTAATGGACAGTCACCACCATCATCATGTCACCACCATCATATAATGATCAGTAATGGACAGTCACCACCATCATATAATGATCAGTAATGGACAGTCACCACCATCATGTAATGATCAGTAATGGACAGTCACCACCATCATATAATGACAGTCACCACCATCATGGGACAGTCACCACCATCATATAATGATCAGTAATGGACAGTCACCACCATCATATAATGATCAGTAATGGACAGTCACCACCATCATGTAATGATCAGTAATGGACAGTCACCACCATCATATAATGATCAGTAATGGACAGTCACCACCATCATGTAATGATCAGTAATGGACAGTCACCACCATCATATAATGATCAGTAATGGACAGTCACCACCATCATGGATCAGTAATGGACAGTCACCACCATCATGTAATGATCAGTAATGGACAGTCACCACCATCATGTAATGATCAGTAATGGACAGTCACCACCATCATGTAATGATCAGTAATGGACAGTCACCACCATCATGTAATGATCAGTAATGGACAGTCACCACCATCATATAATGATCAGTAATGGACAGTCACCACCATCATGTAATGATCACCACCATCATATAATGATCAGTAATGGACAGTCACCACCATCATGTAATGATCAGTAATGGACAGTCACCACCATCATGATAATGACCATCATGTAATGATCAGACAGTCACCACCATCATATAATGATCAGTAATGGACAGTCACCACCATCATATAATGATCAGTAATGGACAGTCACCACCATCATGTAATGATCAGTAATGGACAGTCACCACCATCATGTAATGATCACCACCATCATATAATGTAATGGACAGTCACCACCATCATGTAATGATCAGTAATGGACAGTCACCACCATCATGTAATGATCAGTAATGGACAGTCACCACCATCATGTAATGATCAGTAATGGACAGTCACCACCATCATGTAATGATCAGTAATGGACAGTCACCACCATCATGTAATGATCAGTCACCATCATATAATGATCAGTCACCACCATCATATAATGATCAGTAATGGACAGTCACCACCATCATGTATGATAACAGTCACCACCATCATATAATGATCAGTAATGGACAGTCACCACCATCATATAATGATCACCACCATCATGTAATGATCAGACAGTCACCACCATCATGTAATGATCAGTAATGGACAGTCACCACCATCATATAATGATCAGTAATGGACAGTCACCACCATCATATAATGATCAGTAATGGACAGTCACCACCATCATATAATGATCAGTAATGGACAGTCACCACCATCATGTAATGATCAGTAATGGACAGTCACCACCATCATGTAATGATCAGTAATGGACAGTCACCACCATCATGTAATGATCAGTAATGGACAGTCACCACCATCATATAATGATCAGTAATGGACAGTCACCACCATCATGTAATGATCAGTAATGGACAGTCACCACCATCATATAATGATCAGTAATGGACAGTCACCACCATCATATAATGATCAGTAATGGACAGTCACCACCATCATGTAATGATCAGTAATGGAATGGACAGTCACCACCATCATGTAATGATCAGTAATGGACAGTCACCACCATCATGTAATGATCAGTAATGGACAGTCACCACCATCATAAATGATCAGTAATGGACAGTCACCACCATCATGTAATGATCAGTAATGGACAGTCACCACCATCATGTAATGATCAGTAATGGACAGTCACCACCATCATGTAATGATCAGTAATGGACAGTCACCACCATCATGTAATGATCAGTAATGGACAGTCACCACCATCATGTAATGAAGTAATGACAGTCACCACCATCATGTAATGATCAGTACAGTCACCACCATCATGTAATGATCAGTAATGGACAGTCACCACCATCATATAATGATCAGTAATGATCAGTACAGTCACCACCATCATGTAATGATCAGTAATGGACAGTCACCACCATCATGTAATGATCAGTAATGGACAGTCACCACCATCATATAATGATCAGTAATGGACAGTCACCACCATCATGTAATGATCAGTAATGGACAGTCACCACCATCATGATAATGATCATGTAATGATCAGTAATGGACAGTCACCACCATCATGTAATGATCACCACCATCATATAATGATCAGTAATGGACAGTCACCACCATCATGTAATGATCAGTAATGGACAGTCACCACCATCATGTAATGATCAGTCACCACCACATCATATAATGATCAGTAATGGACAGTCACCACCATCATATAATGATAATGATCAGTAATGGAATGATCAGTCACCACCATCATCATATAATGATCAGTAATGGACAGTCACCACCATCATAAATGGACAGTCACCACCATCATGTATGATCAGTAATGGACAGTCACCACCATCATGTAATGATCAGTAATGGACAGTCACCACCATCATATAATGATCAGTAATGGACAGTCACCACCATCATATAATGATCAGTAATGGACAGTCACCACCATCATGTAATGATCAGTAATGGACAGTCACCACCATCATGTAATGATCAGTAATGGACAGTCACCACCATCATATAATGATCAGTAATGGACAGTCACCACCATCATATAATGATCAGTAATGGACAGTCACCACCATCATATAATGATCAGTAATGGACAGTCACCACCATCATGTAATGATCAGTAATGGACAGTCACCACCATCATGTAATGATCAGTAATGGACAGTCACCACCATCATGTCACCACCATCATGTAATGATCAGTAATGGACAGTCACCACCATCATGTAATGATCAGTAATGGACAGTCACCACCATCATGTAATGATCAGTAATGGACAGTCACCACCATCATATAATGATCAGTAATGGACAGTCACCACCATCATATAATGATCAGTAATGGACAGTCACCACCATCATGTAATGATCAGTAATGGACAGTCACCACCATCATGTAATGATCAGTAATGGACAGTCACCACCATCATATAATGATCAGTAATGGACAGTCACCACCATCATATAATGATCAGTAATGGACAGTCACCACCATCATATAATGATCAGTAATGGACAGTCACCACCATCATGATAATGATCATGTAATGATCAGTAATGGACAGTCACCACCATCATGTAATGATCAGTAATGGACAGTCACCACCATCATGTAATGATCAGTAATGGACAGTCACCACCATCATGTAATGATCAGTGGGACAGTCACCACCATCATATAATGATCAGTCATGTAATGATCAGACAGTCACCACCATCATATAATGATCAGTAATGGACAGTCACCACCATCATATAATGATCAGTAATGGACAGTCACCACCATCATGTAATGATCAGTAATGGACAGTCACCACCATCATAATGATCAGTAATGATCAGTAATGGATCAGTAATGGACAGTCACCACCATCATATAATGATCAGTAATGGACAGTCACCACCATCATGTAATGATCAGTAATGGACAGTCACCACCATCATATAATGATCAGTAATGGACAGTCACCACCATCATGTAATGATCAGTAATGGACAGTCACCACCATCATATAATGATCAGTAATGGACAGTCACCACCATCATATAATGATCAGTAATGGACAGTCACCACCATCATCTAATGATCAGTAATGGACAGTCACCACCATCATATAATGATCAGTAATGGACAGTCACCACCATCATATAATGATCAGTACCACCATCATGGACAGTCACACACCATCATGTAATGATCAGTAATGGACAGTCACCACCATCATATAATGATCAGTAATGGACAGTCACCACCATCATGTAATGATCAGTAATGGACAGTCACCACCATCATATAATGATCAGTAATGGACAGTCACCACCATCATGTAATGATCAGTAATGGACAGTCACCACCATCATGTAATGATCAGTAATGGACAGTCACCACCATCATATAATGATCAGTAATGGACAGTCACCACCATCATGGGACTTTTAATCTTTATTTTACTCTGTTGTTATTCAACCCACAGAATGCATAGTGCACTAATCGCTCAATACTACTGCATATAGACTCAAAACAGACTCACAACAGACTCAGAACAGACTCAGAACAGACTCAGAACAGACTCAAAACAGACTCAGAACAGACTCAGAACAGACTCACAACAGACTCAGAACAGACTCAGAACAGACTCAGAACAGACTCAAAACAGACTCAGAACAGACTCAGAACAGACTCAAAACAGACTCAGAACAGACTCAAAACAGACTCAGAACAGACTCAAAACAGACTCAGAACAGACTCACAACAGACTCGGAACAGACTCAGAACAGACTCAAAACAGACTCAGAACAGACTCAAAACAGACTCAAAACAGACTCAGAACAGACTCAGAACAGACTCAGAACAGACCGCAGGGTGGTGTCTTTCTGCTCCTCCTCTGTCTCTCTCCTCCAACCTTCTCCTCCTCCTCCATCTCTCTCCTCCAACCTCCTCCTCATCTGTCTCTCTCCTCCAACCTTCTCCTCCTCTGTCTCTCTCCTCATCTGTCTCTCTCCTCCAACCTTCTCCTCCTCTGTCTCTCTCCTCCAACCTTCTCCTCCTCTGTCTCTCTCCTCCAACCTTCTCCTTCTCCTCATCTGTCTCTCTCCTCCAACCTTCTCCTCCTCTGTCTCTCTCCTCCAACCTTCTCCTCTGTCTCTCTCTTCCAACCTTCTCCTTCTCCTCCTCTCTCTCTCCTCTGTCTCTCTCCTACAACCTCCTCCTCCTCTTCTGTCTCTCTCCTCCAACCTTCTCCTCCTCCTCCTCTCTCTCCTCTGTCTCTCTCCTCCAACCTCCTCCTCCTCCTCCTCTCCTCCCTCCTCCTCCTCCTCCTCTCTCTCCTCCAACCTTCTCCTCCTCCTCTGTCTCTCTCCTCTGTCTCTCTCCTCCAACCTCCTCCTCCTCCTCCTCTGTCTCTCTCCTCCAACCTTCTCCTTCTCCTCCTCTGTCTCTCTCCTCTGTCTCTCTCCTCCAACCTCCTCCTCCTCATCTGTCTCTTTCCTCCAACCTTCTCCTCCTCCTCCATCTCTCTCCTCCAACCTCCTCCTCCTCCTCATCTGTCTCTCTCCTCCAACCTTCTCCTCCTCTGTCTCTCTCCTCCTCTGTCTCTCTCCTCCAACCTTCTCCTTCTCCTCCTCTGTCTCTCTCCTCCAACCCTCTCCTCCTCCTCCTCTGTCTCTCTCCTCCAACCTCCTCCTCCTCCTCATCTGTCTCTCTACTCCAACCTCCTCCTCATCTGTCTCTCTCCTCCAACCTTCTCCTTCTCCTCCTCTGTCTCTCTCCTCCAACCCTCTCCTCCTCCGTCACTCTCCTCTAAAACTTTATGGATGGTCACCTCACATCATCTGGTTCTGTTGTGTCTTTTTAATCACAACTCTGTGCTGTTCATTGAAGCCTTAAAGATCTTTAAAAGAGGACATCTCTAATTAAAATGACGAATCTGTTTCCTCTCAGAGTCTCAGGCTGTTTGAAGTTCCCACAGCAATTGGTTTCATGAAGACAGACTTGTGGCTTCCATTAAATAGGATGGCTAATATGCTAGAGATTTTGTAGTGTGGCAGAATAACAAAGACTAAATTCAATAACTTTGAGTTCAATGTTTGGACCAAAGAAGAATGTGCATTTCTACACCAGGAGGTCAACGATGCATCTCTAAATCAGATCTTTCTTCTTCTCGTCTTGAATGACTTCCTGTTGTTGTTTTTCTTCTTCTATGATATAATGGCAGTCCAACAACTTTCTGTTGTTTTAAAAGAGAGAAGCTCCTTCCACATCAATCAGCCAATCAGAGGTCATTAAACTGGTCATCTGACCCCGTTGTTTCAGTAAGGAGAAAATATCTACACGTCAACCCAACTGGGGCTGCTTCCCAAATGGAACACTACTACAGACATGGAACAGAGCTGCTTAGAGCCCTGGTCTAAAGTAGTGCACTATATAGGGTATAGGGTGTCATAGTGCTCTGGTCTAAAGTAGTGCACTATATATAGGGAATAAGGTGTCATAGTGCTCTGGTCTAAAGTAGTGCACTATATATAGGGAATAGGGTGTCATAGTGCTCTGGTCTAAAGTAGTGCACTATATATAGGGTATAGGGTGTCATAGTGCTCTGGTCTAAAGTAGTGCACTATATATAGGGAATAATGTGTCATAGTGCTCTGGTCTAAAGTAGTGCACTATATATAGGGAATAGGGTGTCATAGTGCTCTGGTCTAAAGTAGTGCACTATATATAGGGAATAGGGTGCCATAGGGCTCTGGTCTAAAGTAGTGCACTATATATAGGGAATAGGGTGTCATAGTGCTCTGGTCTAAAGTAGTGCACTATATATAGGGAATAAGGTGTCATAGTGCTCTGGTCTAAAGTAGTGCACTATATAGGGTATAGGGTGTCATAGTGCTCTGGTCTAAAGTAGTGCACTATATATAGGGAATAGGGTGTCATAGTGCTCTGGTCTAAAGTAGTGCACTATATATAGGGAATAAGGTGTCATAGTGCTCTGGTCTAAAGTAGTGCACTATATAGGGTATAGGGTGTCATAGTGCTCTGGTCTAAAGTAGTGCACTATATATAGGGAACAGGGTGTCATAGTGCTCTGGTCTAAAGTAGTGCACTATATATAGGGAATAGGGTGTCATAGTGCTCTGGTCTAAAGTAGTGCACTATATATAGGGAATAAGGTGTCATAGTGCTCTGGTCTAAAGTAGTGCACTATATATAGGGTATAGGGTGTCATAGTGCTCTGGTCTAAAGTAGTGCACTATATAGGGTATAGGGTGTCATAGTGCTCTGGTCTAAAGTATTGCACTATATAGGGTATAGGGTGTCATAGTGCTCTGGTCTAAAGTAGTGCACTATATAGGGTATAGGGTGTCATAGTGCTCTGGTCTAAAGTAGTGCACTATATAGTGTATAGGGTGTCATAGTGCTCTGGTCTAAAGTAGTGCACTATATAGGGTATAGGGTGTCATAGTGCTCTGGTCTAAAGTAGTGCACCATATAGGGTATAGGGTGTCATAGTGCTCTGGTCTAAAGTAGTGCACTATATATAGGGTATAGGGTGTCATAGTGCTCTGGTCTAAAGTAGTGCACTATATAGGGTATAGGGTGTCATAGTGCTCTGGTCTAAAGTAGTGCACTATATAGGATATAGGTGTCATAGGGCTCTGGTCTAAAGTAGTGCACTATATAGGGTATAGGTGTCATAGGGCTCTGGTCTAAAGTAGTGCACTATATAGGGAATAGGTGTCATAGTGCTCTGGTCTAAAGTAGTGCACTATATAGGGTATAGGGTGTCATAGTGCTCTGGTCTAAAGTAGTGCACTATATATAGGGAATAGGGTGTCATAGTGCTCTGGTCTAAAGTAGTGCACTATATAGGGTATAGGGTGTCATAGTGCTCTGGTCTAAAGTAGTGCACTATATAGGGTATAGGGTGTCATAGTGCTCTGGTCTAAAGTAGTGCACTATATAGGGTATAGGGTGTCATAGTGCTCTGGTCTAAAGTAGTGCACTATATAGTGTATAGGGTGTCATAGTGCTCTGGTCTAAAGTAGTGCACTATATAGGGTATAGGGTGTCATAGTGCTCTGGTCTAAAGTAGTGCACTATATATAGGGTATAGGGTGTCATAGTGCTCTGGCTAAAGTAGTGCACTATATAGGGTATAGGGTGTCATAGTGCTCTGGTCTAAAGTAGTGCACTATATAGGGTATAGGGTGTCATAGCGCTCTGGTCTAAAGTAGTGCACTATATAGGGTATAGGGTGTCATAGGGCTCTGGTCTAAAGTAGTGCACTATATAGGGAATAGGGTGTCATAGTGCTCTGGTCTAAAGTAGTGCACTATATAGGGTATAGGGTGTCATAGTGCTCTGGTCTAAAGTAGTGCACTATATATAGGGAATAGGGTGTCATAGTGCTCTGGTCTAAAGTAGTGCACTATATAGGGTATAGGGTGTCATAGTGCTCTGGTCTAAAGTAGTGCACTATATATAGGGTATAGGGTGTCATAGGGCTCTGGTCTAAAGTAGTGCACTATATAGGGTATAGGGTGTCATAGTGCTCTGGTCTAAAGTAGTGCACTATATAGGGTATAGGGTGTCATAGGGCTCTGGTCTAAAGTAGTGCACTATATAGGGTATAGGGTGTCATAGGGGTCTGGTCTAAAGTAGTGCACTATATAGGGTATAGGGTGTCATAGGGCTCTGGTCTAAAGTAGTGCACTATATAGGGAATAGGGTGTCATAGTGCTCTGGTCTAAAGTAGTGCACTATATAGGGTATAGGGTGTCATAGTTCTCTGGTCTAAAGTAGTGCACTATATATAGGGAATAGGGTGTCATAGTGCTCTGGTCTAAAGTAGTGCACTATATATAGGGTATAGGGTGTCATAGTGCTCTGGTCTAAAGTAGTGCACTATATAGAGAATAGGGTGCCATTTGGGACAGAAGAATAGCTGACTGGCCGACTGGAGGAGGTTATAATACTGGAAACCATCTGTTGAATGTTTGTGACTCACTAGCAGCTCTGAGACAGAGAAGAAGAAGGGAGAAGGGTCCATCTTCATTATAAGTTGTTTTGGGGACGAGGGGAAATGACATCACAGCTCTGAGACAGAGAAGGGAGAAGGGTCATCTTCATTATAAGTTGTTTTGGGGACGAAAGGAAATGACATCACAGCTCTGAGACAGAGAACGGGAGAAGGGAGAAGGGTCCATCTTCATTATAAGTTGTTTTGGGGATGAGGGGAAATGACATCACAGCTCTGAGACAGAGAACGGGAGAAGGGAGAAGGGTCCATCTTCATTATAAGTTGTTTTGGGGATGAGGGGAAATGACATCACAGCTCTGAGACAGAGAACGGGAGAAGGGAGAAGGTTCCATCTTCATTATAAGTTGTTTTGGGGACGAGGGGAAATGACATCACAGCTCTGAGACAGAGAAGGGAGAAGGTTCCATCTTCATTATAAGTTGTTTTGGGGATGAGGGGAAATGACATCACAGCTCTGAGACAGAGAAGGGAGAAGGTTCCATCTTCATTATAAGTTGTTTTGGGGACGAGGGGAAATGACATCACAGCTCTGAGACAGAGAAGGGAGAAGGTTCCATCTTCATTATAAGTTGTTTTGGGGATGAGGGGAAATGACATCACAGCTCTGAGACAGAGAAGGGAGAAGGTTCCATCTTCATTATAAGTTGTTTTGGGGATGAGGGGAAATGACATCACAAATCTGTCAAATGATAAACGACATGTTTTAGGGCTTTATACTAGAATCCATTCTCCTGGTCTGTGATGGTGTAGAGATGGTAGGTGGTGGTCTGTGGTGGTGTAGAGATGGTAGGTGATGGTCTGTGGTGGTGTAGAGATGGTAGGTGGTGGTCTGTGGTGGTGTAGAGATGGTAGGTGGTGGTCTGTGGTGGTGTAGAGATGGTAGGTGGTGGTCTGTAGTGGTGTAGGCGGTGGTCTGTGGTGGTGTAGAGATGGTAGGTGGTGGTCTGTAGTGGTGTAGAGATGGTAGGTGGTGGTCTGTAGTGGTGTAGAGATGGTAGGTGGTGGTCTGTT
>NW_026290882.1:485000-502500 GCF_023373465.1 Oncorhynchus keta | reverse complement strand
CCCAGCCTGGTGAGTCCTGTGTCTGCTCCCAGAACTAATCCTCCAGTATGTCTCCCCAGCCTGGTGAGTCCTGTGTCTGCTCCCAGAACTAATCCTCCAGTATGTCTCCCCAGCCTGGTGAGTCCTGTGTCTGCTCCCAGAACCAGGCCTCCAGTATGTCTCCCCAGCCTGGTGAGTCCTGTGTCTGCTCCCAGAACCAGGACTCCTGTATGTCTCCCCAGCCTGGTGAGTCCTGTGCCTGCGCCCAGAACCAGGCCTCCAGTATGTCTCCCCAGCCTGGTGAGTCCTATGGCAGCTCCACATACCAGACTGCCCATACGTCTCCTCACTCCAGTGATGATCCATGGCCCGAAACCTCCAGTGATGATCCATGGCCCGAAGCCTCCAGTGATGATCCATGGCACGAAGCCTCCAGTGATGATCCATGGCACGAAGCCTCCAGTGATGATCCATGGCACGAAGCCTCCAGTGATGATCCATGGCCTGAAGCCTCCAGTGATGATCCATGGCACGAAGCCTCCAGTGATGATCCATGGCATGAAGCCTCCAGTGATGATCCATGACACGAAGCCTCCAGTGATGATCCATGGCACGAAGCCTCCAGTGATGATCCATGGCATGAAGCCTCCAGTGATGATCCATGACACGAAGCCTCCAGTGATGATCCATGGCATGAAGCCTCCAGTGATGATCCATGACACGAAGCCTCCAGTGATGATCCATGGCATAAAGCCTCCAGTGATGATCCATGGCCCGAAGCCTCCAGTGATGATCCATGGCACGGAGCCTCCAGTGATGATCCATGGCACGAAGCCTCCAGTGATGATCCATGGCCCGAAGCCTCCAGTGATGATCCATGACACGGAGCCTCCAGTGATGATCCATGGCCCGAAGCCTCCAGTGATGATCCCCTATCCCCTCCTCTCTTCTCCAGACCATTTCCGGAGACCTTCTCCCTTACCTCACCTCGCTCATCAACTCATCCCTGACCGCTGGCTACGTCCCTCCCGTCTTCAAGAGAGCGAGAGTTGCACCCCTTCTGAAAAAACCTACACTCGATCCCTCCGATGTCAACAACTACAGACCAGTATCCCTTCTCTCTTTTCTCTCCAAAACTCTTGAGCGTGCCGTCCTTGGCCAGCTCTACCGCTATCTCTCTCAGAATGACCTTCTTGATCCAAATCAGTCAGGTTTCAAGACTAGTCATTCAACTGAGACTGCTCTTCTCTGTATCACGGAGGCGCTCCGCACTGCTAAAGCTAACTCTCTCTCCTCTGCTCTCATCCTTCTAGACCTATCGGCTGCCTTCGATACTGTGAACCATCAGATCCTCCTCTCCACCCTCTCCGAGTTGGGCATCTCCGGCGCGGCCCACGCTGGATTGCGTCCTACCTGACAGGTCGCTCCTACCAGGTGGCGTGGCGAGAATCTGTCTCCTCACCACGCGCTCTCACCACTGGTGTCCCCCAGGGCTCTGTTCTAGGCCCTCTCTTATTCTCGCTATACACCAAGTCACTTGGCTCTGTCATAACCTGACATGGTCTCTCCTATCATTGCTATGCAGACGACACACAATTAATCTTCTCCTTTCCCCCTTCTGATGACCAGGTGGCGAATCGCATCTCTGCATGTCTGGCAGACATATCAGTGTGGATGACGGATCACCACCTCAAGCTGAACCTCAGCAAGACGGAGCTCCTCTTCCTCCCGGGGAAGGACTGCCCGTTCCATGATCTCGCCATCACGGTTGACAACTCCATTGTGTCTTCCTCCCAGAGCGCTAAGAACCTTGGCGTGATCCTGGACAACACCCTGTCGTTCTCAACTAACATCAAGGCGGTGTCCCGTTCCTGTAGGTTCATGCTCTACAACATCCGCAGAGTACGACCCTGCCTCACACAGGAAGCGGCGCAGGTCCTAATCCAGGCACTTGTCATCTCCCCGTCTTGATTACTGCAACTCGCTGTTGGCTGGGCTCCCTGCCTGTGCCATTAAACCCCTACAACTCATCCAGAACGCCGCAGCCCGTCTGGTGTTCAACCTTCCCAATTTCTCTCACGTCACCCCGCTCCTCCGCTCTCTCCACTGGCTTCCAGTTGAAGCTCGCATCCGCTACAAGACCATGGTGCTTGCCTACGGAGCTGTGAGGGGAACGGCACCTCAGTACCTCCAGGCTCTGATCAGGCCCTACACCCAAACAAGGGCACTGCGTTCATCCACCTCTGGCCTGCTCGCCTCCCTACCACTGAGGAAGTACAGTTCCCGCTCAGCCCAGTCAAAACTGTTCGCTGCTCTGGCCCCCAATGGTGGAACAAACTCCCTCACGACGCCAGGACAGCGGAGTCAATCACCACCTTCCGGAGACACCTGAAACCCCACCTCTTCAAGGAATACCTAGGATAGGGTAAGTAATCCTTCTCACCCCCCCCCCCCTAAAAAGATTTAGATGCACTATTGTAAGTGGCTGTTCCACTGGATGTCATAAGGTGTATGCACCAATTTGTAAGTCGCTCTGGATAAGAGCGTCTGCTAAATGACTTAAATGTAAATGTAAATGTAATGATCCATGGCACGAAGCCTCCAGTGATGATCCATGGCACGGAGCCTCCAGTGATGATCCATGGCACGGAGCCTCCAGTGATGATCCATGGCCCGAAGCCTCCAGTGATGATCCATGGCCCGAAGCCTCCAGTGATGATCCATGACACGGAGCCTCCAGTGATGATCCATGGCATGAAGCCTCCAGTGGTGATCCATGGCCCGAAGCCTCCAGTGATGATCCATGACACGGAGCCTCCAGTGATGATCCATGACACGAAGCCTCCAGTGATGATCCATGGCCCGAAGCCTCCAGTGATGATCCAGGGCACGAAGCCTCCAGTGATGATCCATGGCACGAAGCCTCCAGTGATGATCCATGGCACGGAGCCTCCAGTAATGATCCATGGCACAAAGCCTCCAGTGATGATCCATGGCACGAAGCCTCCAGTGATGATCCATGGCACAGAGCCTCCAGTGATGATCCATGGCACAGAGCCTCCAGTGATGACCCATGACACGAAGCCTCCAGTGATGATCCATGACACGAAGCCTCCAGTGATGATCCATGGCACGGAGCCTCCAGTGATGATCCATGACACGAAGCCTCCAGTGATGATCCATGGCACAGAGCCTCCAGTGATGATCCATGGCACAGAGCCTCCAGTGATGACCCATGACACGAAGCCTCCAGTGATGATCCATGGCACGGAGCCTCCAGTGATGATCCATGACACGAAGCCTCCAGTGATGACCCATGACACGGAGCCTCCAGCTACGGCCTCCAGTGATGATCCATGACACGAAGCCTCCAGTGATGACCCATGACATGGAGCCTCCAGCTACGGCCTCCAGTGATGATCCATGGCACAGAGCCTCCAGTGATGATCCATGGCACAGAGCCTCCAGTGATGACCCATGACACGAAGCCTCCAGTGATGATCCATGACATGGAGCCTCCAGTGATGATCCATGGCACAGAGCCTCCAGTGATGATCCATGGCACAGAGCCTCCAGTGATGATCCATGGCATGGAGCCTCCAGTGATGATCCATGGCCTGAAGCCTCCAGTGATGATCCATGGCCCGAAGCCTCCAGTGATGATCCATGGCACGGAGCCTCCAGTGATGATCCATGGCACAGAGCCTCCAGTGATGATCCATGGCACAGAGCCTCCAGTGATGATCCATGGCACAGAGCCTCCAGTGATGATCCATGGCACAGAGCCTCCAGTGATGATCCATGGCACAGAGCCTCCAGTGATGATCCATGGCACAGAGCCTCCAGTGATGATCCATGGCACAGAGCCTCCAGTGATGATCCATGGCACAGAGCCTCCAGTGATGATCCATGGCACAGAGCCTCCAGTGATGACCCATGACACGAAGCCTCCAGTGATGATCCATGACATGGAGCCTCCAGTGATGATCCATGGCACAGAGCCTCCAGTGATGATCCATGGCACAGAGCCTCCAGTGATGATCCATGACATGGAGCCTCCAGTGATGATCCATGGCACAGAGCCTCCAGTGATGATCCATGGCACAGAGCCTCCAGTGATGATCCATGGCACAGAGCCTCCAGTGATGATCCATGGCACAGAGCCTCCAGTGATGATCCATGGCACAGAGCCTCCAGTGATGATCCATGACATGGAGCCTCCAGTGATGATCCATGGCACAGAGCCTCCAGTGATGATCCATGGCACAGAGCCTCCAGTGATGATCCATGGCACAGAGCCTCCAGTGATGACCCATGACACGAAGCCTCCAGTGATGATCCATGACATGGAGCCTCCAGTGATGATCCATGGCACAGAGCCTCCAGTGATGATCCATGGCACAGAGCCTCCAGTGATGATCCATGACATGGAGCCTCCAGTGATGATCCATGGCACAGAGCCTCCAGTGATGATCCATGGCACAGAGCCTCCAGTGATGATCCATGGCACAGAGCCTCCAGTGATGATCCATGGCACAGAGCCTCCAGTGATGATCCATGGCACAGAGCCTCCAGTGATGATCCATGACATGGAGCCTCCAGTGATGATCCATGACATGGAGCCTCCAGTGATGATCCATGGCACAGAGCCTCCAGTGATGATCCATGGCACAGAGCCTCCAGTGATGATCCATGACATGGAGCCTCCAGTGATGATCCATGGCACAGAGCCTCCAGTGATGATCCATGACATGGAGCCTCCAGCTACGGCCTCCAGTCCGGGGTCTACGTCCCGCACCAGAGGATAGGTGCCCACCCGGACTCTCCCCTATAGGTTCAGGTTTTGCGGCCAGAGTCCGCACCTTTGGGGGGGAGGGTACTGTCACGCCCTGACCTTAGAGAGCCTTTTTATGTCTCTATTTGGTTTGGTCAGGGTGTGATTTATGGTGGGCATTCTATGTTCTGTTTTCTATGTTTTTGTATTTCTATGTTTTGGCCGAGTATGGTTCTCAATCAGGGACAGCTGTCTATCGTTGTCTCTGATTGGGAATCAAACATAGGCAGCCTTTTTCCCTTTTGTATTTGTGGGAAGTTGCCTTTGTAAGCTTCACGGTCGTTTTTGTTATTTCTTGTTTTGTTGGCGACATTTGAACAAATAAAAGGAAAATGTACGCTCAACACGCTGCACCTTGGTCCACCTCTTCAGACGATCGTGACAGGTCTGAGTATTTGTCACAGTGTAATAGGAAATGCAGCTCTGTCTCTACCTCTCCCATGGAGCAGAGTGAGCACAGCCTGTCCTCTCTGGGCAGCCAGGTTAGTCTGTGATGACCGGTCTCTATATCCAGACTGTCCTCTCTGGGCAGCCAGGTTTGTCTGTTACGACCGGTCTCTATATCCAGACTGTCCTCTCTGGGCAGCTAGGTTTGTCTGTGACGACCGGTCTCTATATCCAGACTGTCCTCTCTGGGCAGCTAGGTTTGCCTGTGACGACCGGTCTCTATATCCAGACTGTCCTCTCTGGGCAGCTAGGTTTGTCTGTGACGACCGGTCTCTATATCCAGACTGTCCTCTGGGCAGGCAGGTTTGTCTGTGACGACCGGTCTCTATATCCAGACTGTCCTCTCTGGGCAGCCAGGTTTGTCTGTGACGACCGGTCTCTATAGCCAGACTGTGCTCACTGAGTCTGTACCTAGTCAGTGTTTTCCTCAGTTTTCTATCAGTCACAGTGGTCAGATAGTCTGCCACCATGTACTGTCTGTTTAGTGCCAAATAGCATTGAAGTTTACTTTACTTTACTGGTGTCTTTCCAATATGTGATATATTCTTCATTTTGATTTGTGAGGATGTGGTTGGGCCAGATTTTCTGAGTGCTGTCCTGGGGCTCTATGGGGTTGGTTTGGGTTAGTGAACTGAGCCACAGAACCAGCTGGCTGAGTGCTGTCCTGAGGCTCTATGGGGTTGGTTTGGGTTAGTGAACTGAGCCACAGAACCAGCTGGCTGAGTGCTGTCCTGAGGCTCTATGGGGTTGGTTTGGGTTAGTGAACTGAGCCTCAGAACCAGCTGGCTGAGTGTTGTCCTGAGGCTCTATGGGGTTGGTTTGGGTTAGTGAACTGAGCCTCAGAACCAGCTGGCTGACTGCTGTCCTGAGGCTCTATGGGGTTGGTTTGGGTTAGTGAACTGAGCCTCAGAACCAGCTGGCTAAGTGTTGTCCTGAGGCTCTATGGGGTTGGTTTGGGTTAGTGAACTGAGCCTCAGAACCAGCTGGCTGACTGCTGTCCTGAGGCTCTATGGGGTTGGTTTGGGTTAGTGAACTGAGCCACAGAACCAGCTGGCTGAGTGCTGTCCTGAGGCTCTATGGGGTTGGTTTGGGTTAGTGAACTGAGCCTCAGAACCAGCTGGCTGACTGCTGTCCTGAGGCTCTATGGGGTTGGTTTGGGTTAGTGAACTGAGCCTCAGAACCAGCTGGCTGAGTGCTGTCCTGAGGCTCTATGGGGTTGGTTTGGGTTAGTGAACTGAGCCTCAGAACCAGCTGGCTGACTGCTGTCCTGAGGCTCTATGGGGTTGGTTTGGGTTAGTGAACTGAGCCTCAGAACCAGCTGGCTGACTGCTGTCCTGAGGCTCTACGGGTTTGGTTTGGGTTAGTGAACTGAGCCTCAGAACCAGCTGGCTGAGGGGACTCATCTCTTGTTTCATCTCTTGACACTGTAGAGCTGTGTGATGGAATGTTTTGTGGTCACTTGTTTTAGGTGGTTGTATTTGAATGAGGAGGGGGTCTCGGCCCAGTTCTGCTCTACATCAGTTAGTTCTTCTTTGCACTTCCAGGACAGTCTTGCAAAACACTTCATTGAGTATTTCAACTGGATGTTGGTCCCATGTCATACCTTCCTTGTTAAAGAGCGGAACCCATACTTCACTGCCATATAGTGGACCCCATACTTCACTGCCATATAGTGGACCCCATACTTCACTGCCATATAGTGGACCCCATACTTCACTGCCATATAGTGGACCCCATACTTCACTGCCATATAGTGGACCCCATACTTCACTGCCATATAGTGGACCCCATACTGCCATATAGTGAACCCCACACTGCCATATAGTGAACCCCACACTGCCATATAGTGGACCCCATACTGCCATATAGTGAACCCCATACTGCCATATAGTGGACCCCACACTGCCATATAGTGGACCCCTCACTTCACTGCCATATAGTGGACCCCATACTGCCATATAGTGGACCCCATACTGCCATATAGTGGACCCCATACTGCCATATAGTGGACCCCACACTTCACTGCCATATAGTGGACCCCATACTGCCATATAGTGGACCCCACACTTCACTGCCATATAGTGGACCCCATACTTCACTGCCATATAGTGGACCCCACACTGCCATATAGTGGACCCCATACTGCCATATAGTGGACCCCATACTTCACTGCCATATAGTGGACCCCATACTTCACTGCCATATAGTGGACCCCACACTGCCATATAGTGGACCCCATACTGCCATATAGTGGACCCCACACTTCACTGCCATATAGTGGACCCCATACTGCCATATAGTGGACCCCACACTGCCATATAGTGGACCCCATACTTCACTGCCATATAGTGGACCCCACACTGCCATATAGTGGACCCCTCACTTCACTGCCATATAGTGGACCCCTCACTTCACTGCCATATAGTGGACCCCATACTGCCATATAGTGGACCCCATACTGCCATATAGTGGACCCCATACTGCCATATAGTGGACCCCTCACTTCACTGCCATATAGTGGACCCCATACTGCCATATAGTGGACCCCTCACTTCACTGCCATATAGTGGACCCCATATAGTAGGACCCCATACTGCCATATAGTGGACCCCATACTGCCATATAGTGGACCCCATACTGCCATATAGTGGACCCCATACTGCCATATAGTGGACCCCATACTGCCATATAGTGGACCCCATACTGCCATATAGTGGACCCCATACTGCCATATAGTGGACCCCATACTGCCATATAGTGGACCCCATACTGCCATATAGTGGACCCCATACTGCCATATAGTGGACCCCATACTGCCATATAGTGGACCCCATACTTCACTGCCATATAGTGGACCCCATACTTCACTGCCATATAGTGGACCCCATACTTCACTGCCATATAGTGGACCCCATACTGCCATATAGTGGACCCCACACTGCCATATAGTGGACCCCATACTTCACTGCCATATAGTGGACCCCACACTGCCATATAGTGGACCCCATACTTCACTGCCATATAGTGGACCCCACACTTCACTGCCATATAGTGGACCCCATACTGCCATATAGTGGACCCCACACTTCACTGCCATATAGTGGACCCCACACTGCCATATAGTGGACCCCATACTTCACTGCCATATAGTGGACCCCTCACTTCACTGCCATATAGTGGACCCCATACTGCCATATAGTGGACCCCTCACTTCACTGCCATATAGTGGACCCCTCACTTCACTGCCATATAGTGGACCCCATACTGCCATATAGTGGACCCCATACTGCCATATAGTGGACCCCATACTGCCATATAGTGGACCCCATACTGCCATATAGTGGACCCCTCACTTCACTGCCATATAGTGGACCCCATACTGCCATATAGTGGACCCCATACTTCACTGCCATATAGTGGACCCCATACTGCCATATAGTGGACCCCATACTTCACTGCCATATAGTGGACCCCATACTTCACTGCCATATAGTGGACCCTATACTGCCATATAGTGGACCCCACACTGCCATATAGTGGACCCCATACTTCACTGCCATATAGTGGACCCCATACTGCCATATAGTGGACCCCACACTGCCATATAGTGGACCCCATACTGCCATATAGTGGATCCCACACTGCCATATAGTGGACCCCATACTTCACTGCCATATAGTGGACCCCATACTGCCATATAGTGGACCCCATACTGCCATATAGTGGACCCCATACTGCCATATAGTGGACCCCATACTGCCATATAGTGGACCCCATACTGCCATATAGTGGACCCCATACTGCCATATAGTGGACCCCACACTTCACTGCCATATAGTGGACCCCACACTGCCATATAGTGGATCCCATACTTCACTGCCATATAGTGGACCCCACACTTCACTGCCATATAGTGGACCCCACACTGCCATATAGTGGACCCCACATAGTGGACCCCATACTGCCATATAGTGGACCCCACATAGTGGACCCCATACTGCCATATAGTGGACCCCATACTCCATATAGTGGACCCCATACTGCCATATAGTGGACCCCATACTGCCATATAGTGGACCCCATACTGCCATATAGTGGACCCCACATAGTGGACCCCATACTGCCATATAGTGGACCCCACATAGTGGACCCCATACTGCCATATAGTGGACCCCATACTGCCATATAGTGGACCCCACACTTCACTGCCATATAGTGGACCCCATACTGCCATATAGTGGACCCCATACTTCACTGCCATATAGTGGACCCCATACTTCACTGCCATATAGTGGACCCCATACTTCACTGCCATATAGTGGACCCCATACTGATTAACGGTCAGAGCCCAGGTCTGATTAACGGTCAGAGACCAGGTCTGATTAACGGTCAGAGACCAGGTCTGATTAACGGTCAGAAACCAGGTCTGATTAACGGTCAGAGACCAGGTCTGATTAACGGTCAGAGACCAGGTCTGATTAACGATCAGAGACCAGGTCTGATTAACGGTCAGAGCCCAGGTCTGATTAACGGTCAGAGACCAGGTCTGATTAACGGTCAGAGACCAGGTCTGATTAACGGTCAGAGACCAGGTCTGATTAACGGTCAGAGACCAGGTCTGATTAACGGTCAGAAACCAGGTCTGATTAACGGTCAGAGACCAGGTCTGATTAACGGTCAGAGACCAGGTCTGATTAACGATCAGAGACCAGGTCTGATTAACGGTCAGAGACCAGGTCTGATTAACGGTCAGAGACCAGGTCTGATTAACGGTCAGAGACCAGGTCTGACAGAACCTGTGGTTAACGGTCAGAGACCAGGTCTGACAGAACCTGTGGTTAACGGTCAGAGCCCAGGTCTGACAGAACCTGTGGTTAACGGTCAGAGACCAGGTCTGACAGAACCTGTGGTTAACGGTCAGAGCCCAGGTCTGACAGGACCTGTGGTTAACGGTCAGAGCCCAGGTCTGATTAACGGTCAGGGCCCAGGTCTGATTAACGGTCAGAGACCAGGTCTGGCAGAACCTGTGGTTAACGGTCAGAGACCAGGTCTGATTAACGGTCAGAGACCAGGTCTGATTAATGGTCAGAGACCAGGTCTGATTAACGGTCAGAGACCAGGTCTGATTAACGGTCAGAGACCAGGTCTGATTATTAACGGTCAGAGACCAGGTCTGATTAACGGTCAGAGACCAGGTCTGATTAACGGTCAGAGACCAGGTCTGATTAACGGTCAGAGACCAGGTCTGATTAACGGTCAGAGACCAGGTCTGATTAACGGTCAGAGACCAGGTCTGATTAACGGTCAGAGACCAGGTCTGATTACCGGTCAGAGACCAGGTCTGATTAACGGTCAGAGACCAGGTCTGACAGAACCTGTGATTAACGGTCAGAGACCAGGTCTGATTAACGGTCAGAGACCAGGTCTGATTGATGGTCAGAGACCAGGTCTGATTAACGGTCAGAGCCCAGGTCTGACAGAACCTGTGGTTAACGGTCAGAGATCAGGTCTGATTAACGGTCAGAGACCAGGTCTGATTAACGGTCAGAGACCAGGTCTGATTAACGGTCAGGGCCCAGGTCTGACAGAACCTGTGGTTAACGGTCAGAGACCAGGTCTGATTAACGGTCAGAGCCCAGGTCTGATTAACGGTCAGGGCCCAGGTCTGATTAACGGTCAGGGCCCAGGTCTGACAGAACCTGTGGTTAACGGTCAGAGCCCAGGTCTGATTAACGGTCAGAGCCCAGGTCTGATTAACGGTCAGAGACCAGGTCTGATTAACGGTCAGAGACCAGGTCTGATTAACGGTCAGGGCCCAGGTCTGACAGAACCTGTGGTTAACGGTCAGAGACCAGGTCTGACAGAACCTGTGGTTAACGGTCAGAGCCCAGGTCTGATTAACAGTCAGAGACCAGGTCTGACAGAACCTGTGGTTAACGGTCAGAGACCAGGTCTGACAGAACCTGTGGTTAACGGTCAGAGCCCAGGTCTGATTAACAGTCAGAGACCAGGTCTGACAGAACCTGTGGTTAACGGTCAGAGACCAGGTCTGACAGAACCTGTGGTTAACGGTCAGGGCCCAGGTCTGACAGAACCTGTGGTTAACGGTCAGAGACCAGGTCTGACAGAACCTGTGGTTAACGGTCAGAGACCAGGTCTGATTAACGGTCAGAGACCAGGTCTGATTAACGGTCAGAGCCCAGGTCTGACAGAACCTGTGGTTAACGGTCAGAGCCCAGGTCTGACAGAACCTGTGGTTAACGGTCAGAGACCAGGTCTGATTAACGGTCAGAGCCCAGGTCTGACAGAACCTGTGGTTAACGGTCAGAGCCCAGGTCTGACAGAACCTGTGGTTAACGGTCAGAGACCAGGTCTGACAGAACCTGTGGTTAACGGTCAGAGACCAGGTCTGATTAACGGTCAGAGACCAGGTATGACAGAACCTGTGGTTAACGGTCAGAGCCCAGGTCTGATTAACGGTCAGAGACCAGGTCTGATTAACGGTCAGAGACCAGGTCTGATTAACGGTCAGAGACCAGGTCTGACAGAACCTGCGGTTAAAGAAGAAGAATTTAGTGATTTCTCCACATATCCCCATTACGGAGAGCCAATTCCTCATGATGAGGTTTGCAAAGTGATTTCTCCACATATCCCCATTACGGAGAGCCAATTACTCATGATGAGGTTTGCTAAGTGATTTCTCCACATATCCCCATCTTGGAGAGCCAATTCCTCATGATGAGGTTTGCAAAGTGATTTCTCCACATATCCCCATTACGGAGAGCCAATTCCTCATGATGAGGTTTCCTAAGTGATTTCTCCACATATCCCCATTATGGAGAGCCAATTCCTCATGATGAGGTTTGCAAAGTGATTTCTCCACATATCCCCATTATGGAGAGCCAATTACTCATGATGAGGTTTGCAAAGTGATTTCTCCACATATCCCCATTATGGAGAGCCAATTCCTCATGATGAGGTTTGCTAAGTGATTTCTCCACATATCCCCATTATGGAGAGCCAATTCCTCATGATGAGGTTTGCTAAGTGATTTCTCCACATATCCCCATTATGGAGAGCCAATTCCTCATGATGAGGTTTGCAAAGTGATTTCTCCACATATCCCCATTACGGAGAGCCAATTCCTCATGATGAGGTTTGCAAAGTGATTTCTCCACATATCCCCATCTTGGAGAGCCAATTCCTCATGATGAGGTTTGCCAATTGATTTCTCCACCTATCCCCAGGAGCCAATTCCTCATGATGAGGTTTTGCCACATATCCCCATTATGGAGAGCCAATTCCTCATGATGAGGTTTGCAAAGTGATTTCTCCACATATCCCCATTATGGAGAGCCAATTCCTCATGATGAGGTTTGCAAAGTGATTTCTCCACATATCCCCATTATGGAGAGCCAATTCCTCATGATGAGGTTTGCAAAGTGATTTCTCCACATATCCCCATTATGGAGAGCCAATTCCTCATGATGAGGTTTGCTAAGTGATTTCTCCACATATCCCCATTATGGAGAGCCAATTCCTCATGATGAGGTTTGCAAAGTGATTTCTCCACATATCCCCAGAATGGAGAGCCTAATTCCTCATGATGAGGTTTACTAATGTTCTGTTCCTGTTTTGTTCTTACATTGCTTCAGTGTTTCCCCATTATGGGGGTGGTAGGACCAAGCTGCCTCTGATGGGGGTCCAAAGGGCTGGTCAGGGGTGTTGTCTCGGTGATCTCGAAGGGGTTGATATTGCTCTGCTGTTCCTGGGTTGAAAGGTCGGGATGCGGTTTAAAGCAACTGTCTCCCTGTACAGGTGAACATGGTCATAGAGACGGTCCAGATCGAGGGTGGGATGGTGGGGACTGTCTCCCTATACAGGTGAACATGGTCCTAGAGACGGTCCAGATCGAGGGTGGGATGGTGGGGACTGTCTCCCTGTACAGGTGAATAGGGTCATAGAGACGGTCCAGATCGAGGGTGGGATGAGGGGACTGTCTCCTGTACAGGTGAACATGGTCATAGAGACGGTCCAGATTAGGGTGGGATGGTGGGGACTGTCTCCCTGTACAGGTGAACAGTGTCATTTCTCCAGATCAGGGTGGGGACTGTCTCCTGTACAGGTGAACATGGTCATAGAGACGGTCCAGATGAGGGTGGGGTGGTGGGGACTTCTCCTGTACAGGTGAACATGGTCATAGAGACCAGATCGAGGGTGGGGTGGTGGGGACTGTCTCCTATACAGGTGAACATGGTCATAGAGACGGTCCAGATCGAGGGTGGGGGACTGTCTCCTGTACAGGTGAACAGGGTCATAGAGACGGTCCAGATCGAGGGTGGGATGGTTGCTCCCTGTACAGGTGAACATGGTCATAGAGACCCCAGATTGAGGGTGGGATGGTGGGGACTGTCTCCTGTACAGGTGAACATGGTCATAGAGACGGTCCAGATTTGGGATGGGGGGACTGTCTCCTGTACAGGTGAACATGGTCATAGAGACAGTCCAGATCGAGGGTGGGGACTGTCTCCCTGTACAGGTGAACATGGTCATAGAGACGGTCCAGATCGAGGGTGGGATGGTGGGGACTGTCTCCCTGTACAGGTGAACATGGTCATAGAGACGGTCCAGATCGAGGGTGGGATGGTGGGGACTGTCTCCCTGTACAGGTGAACATGGTCATAGAGACGGTCCAGATCGAGGGTGGGGACTGTCTCCCTGTACAGGTGAACATGGTCATAGAGACGGTCCAGATCGAGGGTGGGGTGGTGGGGACTGTCTCCCTGTACAGGTGAACATGGTCATAGAGACGGTCCAGATCGAGGGTGGGATGGTGGGGACTGTCTCCCTGTACAGGTGAACAGGGTCATAGAGACGGTCCAGATCGAGGATGGGATGGTGGGGACTGTCTCCCTGTACAGGTGAACATGGTCATAGAGACAGTCCAGATCGAGGGTGGGGGGACTGTCTCCTGTACAGGTGAACATGGTCATAGAGACGGTCCAGATCGAGGGTGGGGACTGGGGACTCTCTCCTGTACAGGTGAACATGGTCATAGAGACGGTCCAGATCGAGGGTGGGGGGACTGTCTCCTGTACAGGTGAACATGGTCATAGAGACGGTCCAGATCGAGGGTGGGATGGTGGGGACTGTCTCCCTGTACAGGTGAACATGGTCATAGAGACGGTCCAGATCGAGGGTGGGGTGGTGGGGACTGTCTCCCTGTACAGGTGAACATGGTCATAGAGACGGTCCAGATCGAGGATGGGATGGTGGGGACTGTCTCCCTGTACAGGTGAACATGGTCATAGAGACGGTCCAGATCGAGGGTGGGATGGTGGGGACTGTCTCCCTGTACAGGTGAACATGGTCATAGAGACGGTCCAGATCGAGGGTGGGATGGTGGGGACTGTCTCCCTGTACAGGTGAACATGGTCATAGAGACGGTCCAGATCGAGGGTGGGATGGTGGGGACTGTCTCCCTGTACAGGTGAACATGGTCATAGAGACGGTCCAGATCGAGGGTGGGGATGGTGGGGACTGTCTCCCTGTACAGGTGAACATGGTCATAGAGACGGTCCAGATCGAGGGTGGGATGGTGGGGACTGTCTCCCTGTACAGGTGAACATGGTCATAGAGACGGTCCAGATCGAGGGTGGGGTGGTGGGGACTGTCTCCCTGTACAGGTGAACATGGTCATAGAGACGGTCCAGATCGAGGGTGGGATGGTGGGGACTGTCTCCCTGTACAGGTGAACATGGTCATAGAGACGGTCCAGATCGAGGGTGGGGTGGTGGGGACTGTCTCCCTGTACAGGTGAACATGGTCATAGAGACGGTCCAGATCGAGGGTGGGTGGTGGGGACTGTCTCCCTGTACAGGTGAACATGGTCATAGAGACGGTCCAGATCGAGGGTGGGGTGGTGGGGACTGTCTCCCTGTACAGGTGAACATGGTCATAGAGACGGTCCAGATCGAGGGTGGGATGGTGGGGACTGTCTCCCTGTACAGGTGAACATGGTCCTAGAGACGGTCCAGATCGAGGGTGGGATGGTGGGGACTGTCTCCCTGTACAGGTGAACATGGTCATAGAGACGGTCCAGATCGAGGGTGGGATGGTGGGGACTGTCTCCCTGTACAGGTGAACATGGTCCTAGAGACGGTCCAGATCGAGGGTGGGGTGGTGGGGACTGTCTCCCTGTACAGGTGAACATGGTCATAGAGACGGTCCAGATCGAGGGTGGGGTGGTGGGGACTGTCTCCCTGTACAGGTGAACATGGTCATAGAGACGGTCCAGATCGAGGGTGGGGTGGTGGGGACTGTCTCCCTGTACAGGTGAACATGGTCATAGAGACCTGGTGGGCCAGGTGTACATTGGGTCGCAGGGCTCAGTCCAGATCGAGGGTGGGGTGGTGGGCCAGGTGTATATTGGGTCGCCGGGCTCAGTCCCGGGAGAGGCTGGACTTTATTCTTTGGATTGTGGCAGGGTGGAAGTCCTTCCTCTGTAGAAGGGTTGACGCCACTATCCTTGAGTTGGGGAAGATTGCGGAGGCCTTGTCAATCACTCCCCGTAGTGAAGTCGCCACCCTCTCCTGCTGGGCACGCAGGTCGTTGCTTCCGGTGTTTATGATAAGGCCAACATTGAAAATAAGAATTTGTTCTTAACTGACTTGCCTAGTTAAATAAAGGTAAAATAAAATAAAATTGTGTGGCTCGGCGACCCGAGATGGGCCTGATCAAGCAGCTCCATGGCCCTCTGCGTTGTTGGGCACCACACCTTTCTCCTTTTGTGTCTAGGGGAAAGTTTTACTTTCCTTAACAAACTTCCCATTTGAGTCCAGGACGATGTCAGTCAGTGTGTGTTCTGGACTGGAGAGGGTAGAGGGGGGGCTGGTGGGTGTTGGAGCTGGGGTGTGGCTGGTCTGTTATGGACTGGAGGGGGTAGAGGGGGGGCTGGTGGGTGTTGGAGCTGGGTGTGGCTGGTCTGTTATGGACTGGAGGGGGTAGAGGGGGCTGGTGGGTGTTGGAGCTGGGGTGTGGCTGGTCTGTTATGGACTGGAGGGCTTAGAGGGGGGCTGGTGGGTGTTGGAGCTGTGGTGTGGCTGGTCTGTTATGGACTGGAGGGGTAGAGGGGGAGGGCTGGTGGGTGTTGGAGCTGGGGGTGGCTGGTCTGTTATGGACTGGAGGGGGTAGAGGGGGGCTGGTGGGTGTTGGAGCTGGGGTGTGGCTGGTCTGTTATGGACTGGAGGGCTTAGAGGGGGGATGGTGGGTGTTGGAGCTGGGGTGTGGCTGGTCTGTTATGGACTGGAGGGGGTAGAGGGGAGGGCTGGTGGGTGTTGGAGCTGGGGGTGGCTGGTCTGTTGTGGACTGGAGGGGGGGCTGGTGGGTGTTGGAGCTGGTGGGTGGCTGGTCTGTTGTGGACTGGAGGGGGGCTGGTGGGTGTTGGAGCTGGTGGGTGGCTGGTCTGTTATGGACACCTTGGTTAGGAGCTCCTCTCAGGAGGTCTGGTTGGAGGAACTCCTCTAAGGTGTGGTTGTCTGGTTGCTGTTTACACCTTGGTTAGGAACTCCTCTAAGGTGTGGTTGTCTGGTTGCTGTTTACACCTTGGTTAGGAGCTCCTTTAAGGTGTGGATGTCTGGTTGCTGTTTACACCTTGGTTAGGAGCTCCTCTAAGGATGTCTGGTTGGTGTTTACACCTTGGTTAGGAGCTCCTCTATGGTGTGGTTGTCTGGTGGCTGTTTACACCATGGTTAGGAGCTCCTCTATGGTGTGGTTGTCTGGTTGCTGTTTACACCTTGGTTAGGAGCTCCTCTAAGGATGTCTGTTTGCTGTTTACACCTTGGTTAGGAACTCCTCTAAGGTGTGGATGTCTGGTGGCTGTTTATACCTTGGTTAGGAACTCCTCTCAGGAGGTCTGGTTGCTGTTTACACCTTGGTTATGAGCTCCTCTAAGGATGTCTGTTTGCTGTTTACACCTTGGTTAGGAGCTCCTCTAAGGATGTCTGGTTGCTGTTTACACCTTGGTTAGGAGCTCCTCTATGGATGTCTGGTTGCTGTTTACACCTTGGTTAGGAGCTCCTCTAAGGATGTCTGGTTGCTGTTTACACCTTGGTTAGGAGCTCCTCTAAGGTGTGGATGTCTGGTTGCTGTTTACACCTTGGTTAGGAGCTCCTCTAAGGATGTCTGGTTGCTGTTTACACCTTGGTTAGGAACTCCTCTAAGGTGTGGATGTCTGGTGGC
>NW_026290882.1:477500-480000 GCF_023373465.1 Oncorhynchus keta | reverse complement strand
ATTACACAACGTTACATGTTTCTAATAAAGGGATGTTGTTATGAGGGACTACTGCAGTCTGACAACACCTCTGGTCTCTCTGACAACACCTCTGGTCTCTCTGACAACACCTCTGGTCTCTGACAACACCTCTGGTCTCTGGTCTCTGACAACACCTCTGGTCTCTCTGACAACACCTCTGGTCTCTGACAACACCTCTGGTCTCTGACAACACCTCTGGTCTCTCTGACAACACCTCTGGTCTCTCTGACAACACCTCTGGTCTCTCTGACAACACCTCTGGTCTCTGACAACACCTCTGGTCTCTGACAACACCTGGTCTCTGACCTGGTCTGGCCTCTGACAACACCTCTGGTCTCTGACAACACCTCTGGTCTCTGACAACACCTCTGGTCTCTCTGACAACACCTCTGGTCTCTGACAACACCTCTGGTCTCTGACAACACCTCTGGTCTCTGACAACACCTCTGGTCTCTGACAACACCTCTGGTCTCTCTGACAACACCTCTGGTCTCTGACAACACCTCTGGTCTCTGACAACACCTCTGGTCTCTGACAACACCTCTGGTCTCTGACAACACCTCTGGTCTCTGACAACACCTGGTCTCTGGTCTCTGACAACACCACCTCTGGTCTCTGACAACACCTCTGGTCTCTGACAACACCTCTGGTCTCTGACAACACCTCTGGTCTCTCTGACAACACCTCTGGTCTCTGACAACACCTCTGGTCTCTGACAACACCTCTGGTCTCTGACAACACCTCTGGTCTCTCTGACAACACCTCTGGTCTCTGACAACACCTCTGGTCTCTGACAACACACACTCTGGTCTCTGACAACACCTCTGGTCTCTCTGACAACACCTCTGGTCTCTGACAACACCTCTGGTCTCTGACAACACCTCTGGTCTCTCTGACAACACCTCTGGTCTCTGACAACACCTCTGGTCTCAACACCTGACAACACCTCTGGTCTCTGACAACACCTCTGGTCTCTCTGACAACACCTCTGGTCTCTGACAACACCTCTGGTCTCTGACAACACCTCTGGTCTCTGACAACACCTCTGGTCTCTGACAACACCTCTGGTCTCTCTGACAACACCTCTGGTCTCTCTGACAACACCTCTGGTCTCTGACAACACCTCTGGTCTCTGACAACACCTCTGGTCTCTGACAACACCTCTGGTCTCTGACAACACCTCTGGTCTCTCTGACAACACCTCTGGTCTCTGACAACACCTCTGGTCTCTGACAACACCTCTGGCCTCTGACAACACCTCTGGTCTCTGACAACACCTCTGGTCTCTCTGACAACACCTCTGGTCTCTCTGACAACACCTCTGGTCTCTGACAACACCTCTGGTCTCTGACAACACCCCTGTCTCTGACAACACCTCTGACCTCTGACAACACCCCTGGTCTCTGGTCTCTGACAACACCTCTGGTCTCTGACAACACCTCTGACCTCTGACAACACCTCTGGTCTCTGACAACACCTCTGGTCTCTGACAACACCTCTGGTCTCTCTGACAACACCTCTGGTCTCTCTGACAACACCTCTGGTCTCTGACAACACCTCTGGTCTCTGACAACACCTCTGGTCTCTGACAACACCTCTGGTCTCTGACAACACCTCTGGTCTCTCTGACAACACCTCTGGTCTCTGACAACACCTCTGGTCTCTCTGACAACACCTCTGGTCTCTGACAACACCTCTGGTCTCTCTGACAACACCTCTGGTCTCTGACAACACCTCTGGTCTCTGACAACACCTCTGGTCTCTGACAACACCTCTGGTCTCTGACAACACCTCTGGTCTCTCTGACAACACCTCTGGTCTCTCTGACAACACCTCTGGTCTCTGACAACACCTCTGGTCTCTGACAACACCTCTGGTCTCTGACAACACCTCTGGTCTCTCTGACAACACCTCTGGTCTCTGACAACACCTCTGGTCTCTGACAACACCTCTGGTCTCTGACAACACCTCTGGTCTCTGACAACACCTCTGGTCTCTGACAACACCTCTGGTCTCTGACAACACCTCTGGTCTCTGACAACACCTCTGGTCTCTGACAACACCTCTGGTCTCTGACAACACCTCTGGTCTCTGACAACACCTCTGGTCTCTGACAACACCTCTGGTCTCTGACAACACCTCTGGTCTCTGACAACACCTCTGGTCTCTGACAACACCTCTGGTCTCTGACAACACCTCTGGTCTCTGACAACACCTCTGGTCTCTGACAACACCTCTGGTCTCTGACAACACCTCTGGTCTCTGACAACACCTCTGGTCTCTGACAACACCTCTGGTCTCTCTGACAACACCTCTGGTCTCTGACAACACCTCTGGTCTCTGACAACACCTCTGGTCTCTGACAACACCTCTGGTCTCTCTGACAACACCTCTGGTCTCTGACAACACCTCTGGTCTCTGACAACACCTCTGGTCTCTGACAACACCTCTGGTCTCTGACAACACCTCTGACCTCTGA
>NW_026290882.1:372500-472500 GCF_023373465.1 Oncorhynchus keta | reverse complement strand
TGGTGGGCCAGGTAGAGTGGTGGGCCAGGTAGAGTGGTGGGCCAGGTAGAGTGGTGGACCAGGTAGTGTGGTGGGCCAGGTAGTGTGGTGGGCCAGGTAGAGTGGTGGGCCAGGTAGAGTGGTGGGCCAGGTAGAGTGGTGGACCAGGTAGAGTGGTGGACCAGGTAGACTGGTGGACCAGGTAGACTGGTGGACCAGGTAGACTGGTGGACCAGGTAGAGTGGTGGACCAGGTAGACTGGTGGACCAGGTAGAGTGGTGGACCAGGTAGACTGGTGGACTGGTGGACCAGGTAGAGTGGTGGACCAGGTAGAGTGGTGGACAGGTGGACCAGGTAGAGTGGTGGACCAGGTAGAGTGGTGGACCAGGTAGAGTGGTGGACTGGTGGACCAGTTAGAGTGGTGGACCAGGTAGAGTGGTGGACCAGGTAGAGTGGTGGACTGGACCAGGTAGAGTGGTGGACTGGTGGACCAGGTAGAGTGGTGGACTGGTGGACCAGGTAGAGTGGTGGACCAGGTAGAGTGGTGGACTGGTGGACCAGGTAGAGTGGTGGACTGGTGGACCAGGTAGAGTGGTGGACCAGGTAGAGTGGTGGACTGGTGGACCAGGTAGAGTGGTGGACCAGGTAGAGTGGTGGACCAGGTAGAGTGGTGGACCAGGTAAAATGGTGGACCAGGTAGAGTGGTGGACTGGTGGACCAGGTAGACCATGGACCAGGTGAGTGGTGGACCAGATAGAGTGGTGGACCAGGTAAAATGGTGGACCAGGTAGAGTGGTGGACCAGGTAAATGGTGGGCCAGGTAGAGTGGTGGACCAGGTAACCTCTAACCATAACCCCAACCCTGTAGGGTCTCCCTCTCCTCTCCTCTAACCATAACCCCTACCCTGTAGGGTCTCCCTCTCCTCTAACCATAACCCCAACCCTGTAGGGTCTCCCTCTCCTCTCCTCTAACCATAACCCCAACCCTGTAGGGTCTCCCTCTCCTCTCCTCTAACCATAACCCCTACCCTGTAGGGTCTCCCCTCTCCTCTAACCATAACCCCAACCCTGTAGGGTCTCCCTCTCCTCTAACCATAACCCCTACCCTGTAGGGTCTCCCTCTCCTCTCCTCCAACCATAATCCCTACCCTGTAGGGTCTCCCTCTCCTCTCCTCTCCTCTCCTCTAACCATAATCCCTACCCTGTAGGGTCTCCCTCTCCTCTCCTCTCCTCTCCTCTCCTCTCCTCTCCTCTCCTCTCCTCTCCTCTCCTCTCCTCTCCTCTCCTCTCCTCTCCTCTCCTCTAACCATAACCCCTACCCTGTAGGGTCTCCCTCTCCTCTCCTCTCCTCTCCTCTCCTCTCCTCTCCTCTCCTCTAACCATATCCCCTACCCTGTAGGGTCTCCTCTCTCTCTCTCTCACCAGGTTCTGGGGGCTGGAACCAGATTATTTTATCCTTTGAGAGAACCTTGTGATAATCTTAACTTCCTGTCCTCTTAACCCTTCCCGTAACCCCACGCCCCTTCTCTCCTGGTAAAACCGCTGCCTCTCTCTGTAACTGGTGTTGGGGGGGGGTGTATTCTAGAGCGCAGGGCCCTAACCTCATCCTCTCCTCTAACCATATCCCCTACCCTGTAGGGTCTCCCTCTACTCTCCTCTCACCAGGTTCTGGGGGCTGGAATAGATTATTTTATCCTTTGAGAGAACAGATTGTGATAATCTTAACTTCCTGTCCTCTTAACCCTTCCCGTAACCCCACGCCCCTTCTCTCCTGGTAAAACCGCTGCCTCTCCTCTGTAACTGGTGTTGGGGGGGGGGGTGTATTCTAGAGCGCAGGGCCCTAACCGCCGATCTGACCACTTCTGCTCTGTGAGCCTGGAGGCAGGCTGCTGCAGGCGTTGGAGCCCCATCCAGAGGGCTCCTATCTGGGGGAGACAGGGTGGCACCGACACCACAGCGGCCGGATGTCCACCACACCATCTGATGTCACCCTTATCATAGGCTCTATCTAAACCATAACCACACTGCTATCTCCACCCCCCACCCTCCCTGCAGACGCCCCGTCCTCACCTCCCCTTTCCCCCTCTCTCCCTGCCTCCTCCCCTTCCCTTTCTCTCTCCCCTCTCTCCCTGCCTCCTCCCCCTTTCTCTCTCCCTGTCCCTCCTCCTTCCTTTCTCTCTCCCTGCCTCCTCCTTCCTTTCTCTCTCCCTCTCTCCCTGCCTCCTCCCCTTCCCTTTCTCTCTCCCTGTCTCCCCTCCCCTCCCTTTCTCCTCTCTCTCCCTGCCTCCTCCTTCCTTTCTCCTTTCTCTCCCTGCCTCTCCCCTTCCCTTTCTCTCCTCCCCCTGTATCAATCCCTTTTCCCCCTCTCTCCCTTCCTCCCCTTCTTTCCTCTCCCTGTCTCCTCCCCTCCCCTTCCCTTTCTCTCTCCCTGCCTCCTTCCCCTTCCCTTTTCTCCTCTCCCTCTCTCCCTGCCTCCTCCCCTTCCCTTTCTCTCTCCTCCTCCCCTCCTCCTTCCCCCTTCCCTTTCTCTCCCCCTCTCTCCCTGCCTCCTCTCCTTCCCTTTCCTTTCCCCTCTCTCCCTGCCTCCCTCCCCCCTCTCCCTCCTCCCCTTGGTCTCCCTGCCTCCTCCCTTCTCTCCCTCCCTGTCCTCCCCTCCCTTTCTCCCTCTCCCTCCTGCCTCCTCCTTCCTTCCTTTCTCTCTCCCTCTCTCCCTGCCTCCTCCCCTTCCCTTTTCTCTCTCCTCTCTCCCTGCCTCCCTCCCCTTCCCTTTCTCTCTCCCCTCTCTCCCTGCCTCCTCCCCTTCCCTTCTCTCCCTCCTCCCCCTCCCTCCTTTCCCCTTCCCTCCCTCTCTCCCTCTCTCCCTGCCTCCTCCCTTTCCTTTCTCTCCCCCTCTCCCTGTATCCTCCCCTTCCCTTTCCCCATGCTCCCTTTCCTCCTCCTTTCCTTGCCTCTCTCCCTGCCTCCTCCTTCCTTCTCTCCCTGCCTCCTCCCTCCTTCCCATTTCTCTCCCTCCCTGTTCCTCCCCTCCCTTTCCCCCTCCTCCCTGCCTCCCTCCCCTCCCCTTTCCCCCTCTCTCCCTGCCTCCTCCCTCCCTTTCTCCCTCCCTGTCTCCTCTCTGCCTTTCCCAAGACCCTCCCTAGTCTCCCCCCTTCCCTTTCTCTCTCCCTCCCTCTCCCCTGCCTCCTCCCCTTCCATTTCCCACCTCCCTCTCTCCCTGCCTCCTCCCCTTCCCCTTTCTTCTCCCTCTCTCCCTGCCTCCTCCCCTCCCTTTCCCCCTCCCTCCCTGCCTCCTCCCCATCCTTTCTCTCTCCCTGCCTCCTCCCTTCCCTTTCTCTCTCCCTCCTCTCCCTGCCTCCTCCCCTTCCCTTCTCCTTCCCCTCTCCCCTGCCTCCTCCCCCTCCCTTTCCCCCTCCCTGCCTCCTCCTTCCTTTCCCTCCTGCCTCCTCCTTCCCACTCTCTCCTCTCTCCCTTCCTCCCCTTCCCTTTCTCTCTCCCTGCCTCCTCCCCTTCCATTTCCTCCCCTGTCTCCTCCCTCCCCTTTCCCCCTCTCTCCCTCCTCCTCCCCTCCCTTTCCCCCTCCTCCCTGCCTCCTCCTCTTCCCTTTCTCCCCTCCCAACCTGTCCCTCCCCTCCCTTTCCCCCCTCCCTGATCCCTCCACTTCCCTTTCTCTCTCCTCCCTCTTCCCCTAGCCTCCTCCCTTCCATTTCTCTCTCCCTCTCTCCCTGCCTCCCTAGCCTCCTCCCCTTCCTTTCCTCTCCCTCCTCCCTGCCTCCTCCCCCTCCCTTTCCCCCTCCCTCCCTGCCTCCTCCCCACCCTTTCTCCTCCCTGCCCTCCTCCCCTCCCTTTCCCCCCTCCCTCCCTGCCCCCCTTCCTTTCTCTCTCCCTGTCCTCCCCTTCCCTTTCTCCTCTCCCTCCTCCCTGTCTCCTCCCCTCCCCTTTCCCCCTTTCCCTGCCTCCTCCTCCCCCTTTCTCTCTCCCTGCCTCCCTCCCCATCCCACCTCTCCCTGTCTCCTCCCCTCCCTTTCCCCCTCCCTCCCTGCCTCCTCCCCTTCCCTTTCCCCCTCCCTCCTTCCCACCATCAATCCCTCCCTCCTTGCCTCCTCCTCCCTAGTCCCACCTCCTCCTAGTCCCAACCCCTCCCTCCTCCTCCCAGACCCTCCCTAGTCCCTCCTCCTCCCTAGTCCTAATCCCTCCCTCCTCCCACCTCCTCTCTGGTCCCACCCCCCCAAACCCTCCTTAGTCCTACCTCCTCCCTAGTCCCAACCCCTCCCTCCTCCTCCCAGACCCACCTCCTAGTCCCTCCTCCTCCCTTGTCCCAACCCCTCCTAGTCCCACCTTCTCTAGTCCCAACCCCTCCTCCCTAGTCCCAGTCCCACCCCTCCCTCTCCCCCTGCCTAGTCCCAGTCCCTCCCCTCCTCCCAGCCCCCTAGTCCCAACCCTCCCTCCCCCCGTCCCACCTCCTCCCAAACCCTCCCTAGTCACAAACCCTCCCTAGTCCCAAACCCTCCCTAGTCCCAAACCCTCCCAAGTCCCAAACCCTCCCAAGTCCCAAACCCTCCCTAGTGCCAAACCCTCCCAGTCCCAAACCCTCCCTAGTCCCAAACCCTCCCTCCTCCCTGAGTCCCACCTCCTCCCCAAACCCTCCCTAGTCCCACCTCCTCCCTAGTCCCAAACCCTCCCTAGTCCCAACCCCTCCCTAGTCCCAACCCCTCCTCCCTCCAGTCCCCTAGTCCAACCTCCCCTAGTCCCACCTCCTCCCAAACCCTCCCTAGTCCCTCCTCCTCCACCTACCACCCTCCCAAGAGTCCCACCTCCTCCCAAACCCCTCCCTCCCAAACCCTCCCTAGTCCCAAACTCCTCCTAGTCCCAAACTCCTCCCTAGTCCCAAACCCTCCCTAGTCCCAACCCTCCCTCCTCCTCCCAAGACCCCTCCCTAGTCCCACCTCCTCCCTAGTCCCAAACCCTCCCTAGTCCCAAACCCTCCTCCCTCCCTAGTCCCAACGCCTCCCTAGTCCCACCTCCTCCCTTCCCTAGTCCCACCCTCCTCCCTAGTCCCAAACCCTCCCTCCTCCACCCCCAGTCCCAACCTCCCTAGTCCCACCTCCTCCCAAACCCTCCCTAGTCCCACCTCCTCCCTAGTCCCAACCCTCCCTAGTCCCACCTCCTCCCTAGTCCCACCTCCCTCCTCCCTAGTCCCTCCTCCTCCCCTCCCTAGTCCCACCTCCTCCCTAGTCCCAAACCCTCCCTCCTCCCACCCCCAGTCCCAATTCCCTAGTCCCACCTCCTCCCAAACCCTCCTCCTAGTCCCAACCCCTCCCTAGTCCCAACCCTCCCTAGTCCCTCCTCCTCCCTAGTCCCACCTCCTCCCCTAGTCCCAACGCCTCCCCAATGCCTCCCTAGTCCCTCCTCCTCCCTAGTCCCACCTCCTCCCTAGTCCCACCTCCTCCCTAGTCCCACCTCCTCCCCCTAGTCCCACCTCCTCCCTAGTCCCACCTCCTCCCCTAGTCCCTCCTCCTCCCTAGTCCCAAACCCTCCCTAGTCCCTCCTCCTCCCTAGTCCCACCTCTTCCACCTCCTCCCACCCCCTCCTCCCTACCTCCTCCCCCCCCAACCCTCCCTAGTCCCATCCCCTCCATAGTCCCACCTCCTCCCTAGTCCCAAACCCTCCCTAGTCCCACCACCTCCCTAGTCCCAAACCCTCCCTAGTCCCAAACCCTCCCCACCTCCTCCCCACCCAACCTCCCTAGTCCCAACCCTAGTCCCTCCTCCTCCCTAGTCCCACCTCCTCCCTAGTCCCAAACCCTCCCTAGTCCCACCCCCTCCCCTAGTCCCACCTCCTCCCTAGTCCCAAACCCTCCCGAGTCCCTCCTCCTCCCTAGTCCCACCCCACCTCCTCCCACCCCCTCCCCTAACCCACCTCCTCCCCTAGTCCCAACGCCTCCCTAGTCCCAACCCCTCCATAGTCCCAACGCCTCCTAGTCCCAAACCCTCCTCCTAGTCCCAAACCCTCCCTAGTCCCACCTCCTCCCTAGTCCCAAACCCTCCCTAGTCCCAAACCCTCCCTAGTCCCAACTCCTCCCTAGTCCCAAACCCCTCCCTAGTCCCACCTCCTCCCACCTCCTCCCACCCTCCCTAGTCCCAACCCCTCCCTAGGCCCACCTCCTCCCTAGTCCCAACCCCTCCCTAGTCCCAACCCCTCCCTAGTCCCACCTCCTCCCTAGTCCCAAACCCTCCCTAGTCCCAAACCCTCCCTAGTCCCACACCCGCCCTAGTCCCACCTCCTCCCTAGTCCCAACGCCTCCCTAGTCCCACCTCCTCCCACCTCCTCCTCCCACCCTCCCTAGTCCCAAACCCTCCCTAGTCCCAAACCCTCCCTAGTCCCAAACCCTCCCTAGTCCCACCTCCTCCCAAGACCTCCTCCCACCCTTCCTAGTCCCAAACCCTCCCTAGTCCCACCTCCTCCCCCTAGTCCCAAACCCCTCCCTAGTCCCAACCCTCCCTAGTCCCAAACCTCCCTAGTCCCAAACCTCCCCTAGTCCCACCTCTCCCTAGTCCCACCTCCTCCCTAGTCCCACCTCCCCTAGTCCCAACCCCTCCCTCCTCCCACCTCCTCCCAGTCCTCCCACCCTCCCTAGTCCCAAACTCTCCCTAGTCCCAAACCCTCCCTAGTCCCACCCCTCCCTAGTCCCAACTCCTCCCCTAGTCCCACCTCCTCCTAGTCCCACCTCCCCCTAGTCCCAAACCCTCCCTAGTCCCAAACCCTCCCTAGTCCCACCTCCTCCCTAGTCCCAAACCCCTCCTCCCAACCCCCCCTAGTCCCACGCCTCCCTGTCCCACCTCCTCCCAAACCCTCCCTAGTCCCAAACTCCTCCCTAGTCCCACCTCCTCCCTAGTCCCAAGGTCCCCTCCCTAGTCCCAAACCCTCCCTAGTCCCAAACCCTCCCTAGTCCCAACCCTCCTAGTCCCACCTCCTCCCTAGTCCCACCTCCTCCCTAGTCCCACCCCTCCCTTGTCCCAGCCCCTCCCTAGTCCCAACCCCTCCTAGTCCCAGCTCTCCTAGTCCCAACCCTCCCTAGTCCCACCCCTCCCCTAGTCCCACCCCCTCCCTAGTCCCAGCCCTCCCTCCTCCAACCCCCCTAGTCCAACGCCTCCCTTGTCCCACCTCCTCCCAAACCCTCCCTAGTCACAAACCCTCCCTAGTCCACCTCCTCCCTAGTCCCAAACCCTCTCTAGTCCCAAACCCTCCCAAGTCCAACCTTCTCCCAAGACCCCTCCCTAGTCCCACCTCCTCCCTAGTCCCAAACCCTCCCTAGTCCCAACCCCTCCCTAGTCCCAAACCCTCCCTAGTCCCAAACCCTCCCTAGTCCCAAACCCTCCCTAGTCCCAAACCCTCCCTAGTCCCTCCTCCTCCCAAGACCCCTTCCAAGTCCCACCTCCTCTCTAGTCCCAACCCCTCCCTCCTCCAAACTCCTCCCTAGTCCCAACCCCTCCCTAGACCCACCTCCTCCCTAGTCCCACCTCCTCCCTAGTCCCAAACCCTCCCTAGTCCCAAACCCTCCCTCCTCCCACCCCCCAGTCCCAAACCCTCCCTAGACCCACCTCCTCCCAAACCCTCCCTAGTCCCAAACCCTCCCAAATCCCTCCTCCTCCCAAGACCCCTCCCTAGTCCCTCCTCCTCCCTAGTCCCAAACCCTCCCTAGTCCCACCCCTCCCTAGTCCCAAACCCTCCCTAGTCCCACCTCCTCCCTAGTCCCAACCCCTCCCTAGTCCCACCCCCTCCCTAGTCCCAAAACCTCCCTAGTCCCTCCTCCTCCCTAGTCCCAAACCCTTCCTAGTCCCTCCTCCTCCCTAGTCCCACCTCCTCCCTAGTCCCATACCCTTCCGAGTCCCTCCTCCTCCCTAGTCCCAACCCCTCTCTCTGCTCCCACTTCCTCCCTAGTCCCACCTCCTCCCTAGTCCCACCTCCTCCCTAGTCCCACCTACTTCCACCTCCCCTCCCTAGTCCCAAACCCTTCCTAGTCCACCTCCTCCTCGCCTCCCTAGTCCCACCTCCCCCCTAGTCCCACCTCCTCCCACCCCCTCCCTAGTCCCACCTCCTCCCTAGTCCCACCTCCTCCCTAGTCCCACTTCCTCCCACCCTCCTCCCTAGTCCCAACCCTCCCTAGTCCCACCTCCTCCCTAGTCCCAACGCCTCCCCAGCCCCCTCCCTAGTCCCAACCTCCTCCCTAGTCCCACCCCTCCCTAGTCCCTCCTCCCTAGTCCCACCTCCTCCCTAGTCCCACCTCCTCCCTAGTCCCATACCCCTCCCTAGTCCCACCTCCTCCCTAGTCCCACCTCCTCCCTAGTCCCACCTCCTCCCTAGTCCCAAACCCTCCCTCGTCCCACCTCCTCCCTAGTCCCACCTCCTCCCTAGTCCCACCTCCCACCCCCCCCTAGTCCCACCTCCTCCCTAGTCCCACCTCCTCCCTAGTCCCACCTCCTCCCTAGTCCCACCTCCTCCCTAGTCCCAACCCTCCCTAGTCCCAACTCCTCCCTAGTCCCACCTCCTCCCTAGTCCCACCTCCTCCCTAGTCCCACCTCTCCTAGTCCCACCTCCTCCCTAGTCCCACCTCCTCCCTAGTCCCACCTCCTCCCTAGTCCCACCTCCTCCCTAGTCCCACCCCTCCCTAGTCCCACCTCCTCCCTAGTCCCACCCCTCCCTCCCTAGTCCCACCTCCTCCCTAGTCCCACCTCCTCCCTAGTCCCACCTCCTCCCTAGTCCCAACCCCTCCATAGTCCCTCCTCCTCCCTAGTCCCAACCCCTCCCTAGTCCCAACCCCTATAATGTGCATAGCTGTCATCAAGGCAAAGGGTGGCTATTTGAAGAATCTCAAATATAAAATATATTTATATTTGTTGAACACTTTTGGTTACTACATGATTCCATGTGTTGTTTCCTAATGTTGATGTCTTCACTATTATTCTACAATGTAGAAAATAGTACAAATAAAGAAAAACCCTTGAATGAGTAGGTGTATCCCAGCCGCACACAAGCCTAAGATCACCATGCGCAATTCCAAGCGTCTGCTGGAGTGGTGTAAAGCTCAGCGCCATTGGACTCTGGAGCAGTGGAAACATGTTCTCTGGAGTGATGAATCACGCTTCACTATCCAGCTGTACAACAAACAAATCTAGGTTTGCTAGGAGAACGCTACCTACCTGCTACGCTACGTTACCTGCTCCTAAGCATAGCGCCAACTGTAAAGTTTGGTGGAGGAAGAATATTGGTCTGGGGCTGTTTTTCATGGTTCAGGCCCCTTAGTTCCAGTGAAGGGAAATCTTAACGCTACAGCATACAATGACATTCTAGACAATTCTGTGATTCCAATTTTGTGGCAACAGTTTGAGGAAGGGCGTTTCCTGTTTCAGCATGACAATGCCCCGTGCACAAAGCGAGGTCCATACAGAAATGATTTGTCGAGATCGGTGTGAAAGAACTTGACTGGCCTGCACAGAGCCCTGACCTCAACCCAATCAAACACCTTCGGGATGAATTGAAATTCCGACTGTGAGCCAGGACTAATCACCCCCAACATCAGTGCCCCGACCTCACTAATGCTCTTGTGGCTGAATGGAAGCAAGTCCCCTCAGCAATGTTCCAACATCTAGTGGAAATCTTTCCCAGAAAAGTGGAGGCTGTTATAGTAGCAATGGAGGGACCAGATCCATATTAAGGGAGTGAACAGCTCATGGCTGGGTGTGTGGCTGAAGTGCAATAGAGATTGCGTCATCTGTGGATCTGTTGGGGCGGTATCCTAATTGGACTGGGCCCAGGGTGTCTGGGTTGATAGTGTTGATATGTGTCGTGACCAGCCTTTCAAAGCCCTTCATAATTACAGATGTGAGCGTTTCAGGGCGATAGTCATTTAGGCAGGGTACCTTGGGTTCTTAGGAACAGGGACAATGGTGGCCAGCTTGAAATACGTTGGGATTACAGACTGGGACAATGAGAGATTGAAAATGTCTGTGAAGACATTTGCCAGCTGGTCTGTACAAGCTCTGATAACGAGCCCTGGTATTCCGTCTGGCCCGGCAGCCTTGCGAGTGTTGACCTGTTGAAAAGTCTTACTGCATGCTCTGAGAATGCGCCCTGGTATTCTGTGGATGTCCTCCTGCCTGTTAATGGGATGGTTGGTCCTGGTTGTCCTGTCTGTTAATGGGATGGTTGGTCCTGGTTGTCCTGTCTGTTAATGGGATGGTTGGTCCTGGTTGTCCTGTCTGTTAATGGGATGGTTGGTCCTGGTTGTCCTGTCTGTTAATGGGATGGTTGGTCCTGGTTGTCCTGTCTGTTAATGGGATGGTTGGTCCTGGTTGTCCTGTCTGTTAATGGGATGGTTGGTCCTGGTTGTCGTCCTGTCTGTTAATGGGATGGTTGGTCCTGGTTGTCCTGTCTGTTAATGGGATGGTTGGTCCTGGTTGTCCTGTCTGTTAATGGGATGGTTGGTCCTGGTTGTCCTGTCTGTTAATGGGATGGTTGGTCCTGGTTGTCCTGTCTGTTAATGGGATGGTTGGTCCTGGTTGTCCTGTCTGTTAATGGGATGGTTGGTCCTGGTCCTGTCCTGTCTGTTAATGGGATGGTTGGTCCTGGTTGTCCTGTCTGTTAATGGGATGGGTCCTGGTCCTGTCTGGTTGTCCCTGTCTGTTAATGGGATGGTTGGTCCTGGTTGTCCTGTCTGTTAATGGGATGGTTGGTCCTGGTTGTCCTGTCTGTTAATGGGATGGTTGGTCCTGGTTGTCCTCCTGTCTGTTAATGGGATGGTTGGTCCTGGTTGTCCTGTCTGTTAATGGGATGGTTGGTCCTGGTTGTCCTGTCTGTTAATGGGATGGTTGGTCCTGGTTGTCCTGTCTGTTAATGGGATGGTTGGTCCTGGTTGGGATCCTGGTTGTCCTGTCTGTTAATGGGATGGTTGGTCCTGGTTGTCCTGTCTGTTAATGGGATGGTTGGTCCTGGTTGTCCTCCTGTCTGTTAATGGGATGGTTGGTCCTGGTTGTCCTGTCTGTTAATGGGATGGTTGGTCCTGGTTGTCCTGTCTGTTAATGGGATGGTTGGTCCTGGTTGTCCTGTCTGTTAATGGGATGGTTGGTCCTGGTTGTCCTGTCTGTTATGGTTGGTCCTGGTTGTCCTGTCTGTTAATGGGATGGTTGGTCCTGGTTGTCCTGTCTGTTAATGGGATGGTTGGTCCTGGTTGTCCTGGTTGTCCTGTCTGTTAATGGGATGGTTGGTCCTGGTGGTGGTTGTCCTGTCTGTTAATGGGGTGGTTGGTCCTGGTTGTCCTGTCTGTTAATGGGATGGTTGGTCCTGGTTGTCCTGTCTGTTAATGGGATGGTTGGTCCTGGTTGTCCTCCTGTCTGTTAATGGGATGGTTGGTCCTGGTTGTCCTGTCTGTTAATGGGATGGTTGGTCCTGGTTGTCCTCCTGTCTGTTAATGGGATGGTTGGTCCTGGTTGTCCTGTCTGTTAATGGGATGGTTGGTCCTGGTTGTCCTGTCTGTTAATGGGATGGTTGGTCCTGGTTGTCCTGTCTGTTAATGGGATGGTTGGTCCTGGTTGTCCTGTCTGTTAATGGGATGGTTGGTCCTGGTTGTCCTCCTGTCTGTTAATGGGATGGTTGGTCCTGGTTGTCCTGTCTGTTAATGGGATGGTTGGTCCTGGTTGTCCTCCTGTCTGTTAATGGGATGGTTGGTCCTGGTTGTCCTGTCTGTTAATGGGATGGTTGGTCCTGGTTGTCCTCCTGTCTGTTAATGGGATGGTTGGTCCTGGTTGTCCTGTCTGTTAATGGGATGGTTGGTCCTGGTTGTCCTGTCTGTTAATGGGATGGTTGGTCCTGGTTGTCCTGTCTGTTAATGGGATGGATGGTCCTGGTTGTCCTCCTGTCTGTTAATGGGATGGTTGGTCCTGGGGATTGTCCTGGTTGTCCTGTCTGTTAATGGGATGGTTGGTCCTGGTTGTCCTCCTGTCTGTTAATGGGATGGTTGGTCCTGGTTGTCCTGTCTGTTAATGGGATGGTTGGTCCTGGTTGTCCTGTCTGTTAATGGGATGGTTGGTCCTGGTTGTCCTCCTGTCTGTTAATGGGATGGTTGGTCCTGGTTGTCCTGTCTGTTAATGGGATGGTTGGTCCTGGTTGTCCTGTCTGTTAATGGGATGGTTGGTCCTGGTTGTCCTCCTGTCTGTTAATGGGATGGTTGGTCCTGGTTGTCCTGTCTGTTAATGGGATGGTTGGTCCTGGTTGTCCTGTCTGTTAATGGGATGGTTGGTCCTGGTTGTCCTGTCTGTTAATGGGATGGTTGGTCCTGGTTGTCCTGTCTGTTAATGGGATGGTTGGTCCTGGTTGTCCTGTCTGTTAATGGGATGGTTGGTCCTGGTTGTCCTGTCTGTTAATGGGATGGTTGGTCCTGGTTGTCCTGTCTGTTAATGGGATGGTTGGTCCTGGTTGTCCTGTCTGTTAATGGGATGGTTGGTCCTGGTTGTCCTCCTGTCTGTTAATGGGATGGGATGGTTGGTCCTGGTTGTCCTGTCTGTTAATGGGATGGTTGGTCCTGGTTGTCCTGTCTGTTAATGGGATGGTTGGTCCTGGTTGTCCTGTCTGTTAATGGGATGGATGGTCCTGGTTGTCCTCCTGTCTGTTAATGGGGTGGTTGGTCCTGGTTGTCCTGTCTGTTAATGGGATGGTTGGTCCTGGTTGTCCTGTCTGTTAATGGGATGGTTGGTCCTGGTTGTCCTGTCTGTTAATGGGATGGTTGGTCCTGGTTGTCCTGTCTGTTAATGGGATGGTTGGTCCTGGTTGTCCTGTCTGTTAATGGGATGGTTGGTCCTGGTTGTCCTGTCTGTTAATGGGATGGTTGGTCCTGGTTGTCCTGTCTGTTAATGGGATGGTTGGTCCTGGTTGTCCTGTCTGTTAATGGGATGGTTGGTCCTGTCTGTCTGTTAATGGGATGGTTGGTCCTGGTTGTCCTGTCTGTTAATGGGATGGTTGGTCCTGGTTGTCCTGTCTGTTAATGGGATGGTTGGTCCTGGTTGTCCTGTCTGTTAATGGGATGGTTGGTCCTGGTTGTCCTGTCTGTTAATGGGATGGTTGGTCCTGGTTGTCCCTGTCTGTTAATGGGATGGTTGGTCCTGGTTGTCCTCTGTTAATGGGATGGTTGGTCCTGTCTGTTAATGGGATGGTTGGTCCTGGTTGTCCTCCTGTCTGTTAATGGGATGGTTGGTCCTGGTTGTCCTGTCTGTTAATGGGATGGTTGGTCCTGGTTGTCCTCCTGTCTGTTAATGGGATGGTTGGTCCTGGTTGTCCTGTCTGTTAATGGGATGGTTGGTCCTGGTTGTCCTGTCTGTTAATGGGATGGTTGGTCCTGGTTGTCCTCCTGTCTGTTAATGGGATGGTTGGTCCTGGTTGTCCTCCTGTCTGTTAATGGGATGGTTGGTCCTGGTTGTCCTGTCTGTTAATGGGATGGTTGGTCCTGGTTGTCCTCCTGTCTGTTAATGGGATGGTTGGTCCTGGTTGTCCTGTCTGTTAATGGGATGGTTGGTCCTGGTTGTCCTGTCTGTTAATGGGATGGTTGGTCCTGGTTGTCCTGTCTGTTAATGGGATGGTTGGTCCTGGTTGTCCTGTCTGTTAATGGGATGGTTGGTCCTGGTTGTCCTGTCTGTTAATGGGATGGTTGGTCCTGGTTGTCCTGTCTGTTAATGGGATGGTTGGTCCTGTCTGTTAATGTCCTGTCTGTTAATGGGATGGTTGGTCCTGGTTAATGGGATGGTTGGTCCTGTCTGTTAATGGGATGGTTGGTCCTGGTTGTCCTGTCTGTTAATGGGATGGTTGGTCCTGGTTGTCCTGTCTGTTAATGGGATGGTTGGTCCTGGTTGTCCTGTCTGTTAATGGGATGGTTGGTCCTGGTTGTCCTCCTGTCTGTTAATGGGATGGTTGGTCCTGGTTGTCCTGTCTGTTAATGGGATGGTTGGTCCTGGTTGTCCTGTCTGTTAATGGGATGGTTGGTCCTGGTTGTCCTGTCTGTTAATGGGATGGTTGGTCCTGGTTGTCCTGTCTGTTAATGGGATGGTTGGTCCTGGTTGTCCTGTCTGTTAATGGGATGGTTGGTCCTGGTTGTCCTGTCTGTTAATGGGATGGTTGGTCCTGGTTGTCCTGGTCTGTTAATGGGATGGTTGGTCCTGGTTGTCCTGTCTGTTAATGGGATGGTTGGTCCTGGTTGTCCTGTCTGTTAATGGGATGGTTGGTCCTGGTTGTCCTGTCTGTTAATGGGATGGTTGGTCCTGGTTGTCCTGTCTGTTAATGGGATGGTTGGTCCTGGTTGTCCTGTCTGTTAATGGGATGGTTGGTCCTGGTTGTCCTGTCTGTTAATGGGATGGTTGGTCCTGGTTGTCCTCCTGTCTGTTAATGGGATGGTTGGTCCTGGTTGTCCTGTCTGTTAATGGGATGGTTGGTCCTGGTTGTCCTGTCTGTTAATGGGATGGTTGGTCCTGGTTGTCCTGTCTGTTAATGGGATGGTTGGTCCTGGTTGTCCTGTCTGTTAATGGGATGGTTGGTCCTGGTTGTCCTGTCTGTTAATGGGATGGTTGGTCCTGGTTGTCCTGTCTGTTAATGGGATGGGAGTTGGTCCTGGTTGTCCTGTCTGTTAATGGGATGGTTGGTCCTGGTTGTCCTGTCTGTTAATGGGATGGTTGGTCCTGGTTGTCCTGTCTGTTAATGGGATGGTTGGTCCTGGTTGTCCTGTCTGTTAATGGGATGGTTGGTCCTGGTTGTCCTGTCTGTTAATGGGATGGTTGGTCCTGGTTGTCCTGTCTGTTAATGGGATGGTTGGTCCTGGTCCTGTCCTGTCCTGTTAATGGGATGGTTGGTCCTGGTTGTCCTGTCTGTTAATGGGATGGTTGGTCCTGGTTGTCCTGTCTGTTAATGGGATGGTTGGTCCTGGTTGTCCTGTCTGTTAATGGGATGGTTGGTCCTGGTTGTCCTGTCTGTTAATGGGATGGTTGGTCCTGGTTGTCCTGTCTGTTAATGGGATGGTTGGTCCTGGTTGTCCTGTCTGTTAATGGGATGGTTGGTCCTGGTTGTCCTGTCTGTTAATGGGATGGTTGGTCCTGGTTGTCCTGTCTGTTAATGGGATGGTTGGTCCTGGTTGTCCTCCTGTCTGTTAATGGGATGGTTGGTCCTGGTTGTCCTCCTGTCTGTTAATGGGATGGTTGGTCCTGGTTGTCCTGTCTGTTAATGGGATGGTTGGTCCTGGTTGTCCTCCTGTCTGTTAATGGGATGGTTGGTCCTGGTTGTCCTGTCTGTTAATGGGATGGTTGGTCCTGGTTGTCCTGTCTGTTAATGGGATGGTTGGTCCTGGTTGTCCTCTTGTCTGTTAATGGGATGGTTGGTCCTGGTTGTCCTCCTGTCTGTTAATGGGATGGTTGGTCCTGGTTGTCCTGTCTGTTAATGGGATGGTTGGTCCTGGTTGTCCTGTCTGTTAATGGGATGGTTGGTCCTGGTTGTCCTGTCTGTTAATGGGATGGTTGGTCCTGGTTGTCCTGTCTGTTAATGGGATGGTTGGTCCTGGTTGTCCTGTCTGTTAATGGGATGGTTGGTCCTGGTTGTCCTGTCTGTTAATGGGATGGTTGGTCCTGGTTGTCCTGTCTGTTAATGGGATGGTTGGTCCTGGTTGTCCTGTCTGTTAATGGGATGGTGGGTCCTGGTTGTCCTCCTGTCTGTTAATGGGATGGTTGGTCCTGGTTGTCCTGTCTGTTAATGGGATGGTTGGTCCTGGTTGTCCTGTCTGTTAATGGGATGGTTGGTCCTGGTTGTCCTCTGTTAATGGGATGGTTGGTCCTGGTTGTCCTGTCTCTTAATGGGATGGTTGGTCCTGGTTGTCCTGTCTGTTAATGGGATGGTTGGTCCTGGTTGTCCTGTCTGTTAATGGGATGGTTGGTCCTGGTTGTCCTGTCTGTTAATGGGATGGTTGGTCCTGGTTGTCCTGTCTGTTAATGGGATGGTTGGTCCTGGTTGTCCTGTCTGTTAATGGGATGGTTGGTCCTGGTTGTCCTGTCTGTTAATGGGATGGTTGGTCCTGGTTGTCCTGTCTGTTAATGGGATGGTTGGTCCTGGTTGTCCTGTCTGTTAATGGGATGGTTGGTCCTGGTTGTCCTGTCTGTTAATGGGATGGTTGGTCCTGGTTGTCCTCCTGTCTGTTAATGGGATGGTTGGTCCTGGTTGTCCTCCTGTCTGTTAATGGGATGGTTGGTCCTGGTTGTCCTCCTGTCTGTTAATGGGATGGTTGGTCCTGGTTGTCCTGTCTGTTAATGGGATGGTTGGTCCTGGTTGTCCTGTCTGTTAATGGGATGGTTGGTCCTGGTTGTCCTGTCTGTTAATGGGATGGTTGGTCCTGGTTGTCCTGTCTGTTAATGGGATGGTTGGTCCTGGTTGTCCTGTCTGTTAATGGGATGTCTGTTAATGGGATGGTTGGTCCTGGTTGTCCTCCTGTCTGTTAATGGGATGGTTGGTCCTGGTTGTCCTGTCTGTTAATGGGATGGTTCCTGGTCCCTGTCTGGGGATTTGTCCTGGTTGTCCTGTCTGTTAATGGGATGGTTGGTCCTGGTTGTCCTTGTCCTCCTCTGTTAATGGGATGGTTGGTCCTGGTTGTCCTGTCTGTTAATGGGATGGTTGGTCCTGGTTGTCCTGTCTGTTAATGGGATGGTTGGTCCTGGTTGTCCTGTCTGTTAATGGGATGGTTGGTCCTGGTTGTCCTGTCTGTTAATGGGATGGTTGGTCCTGGTTGTCCTGTCTGTTAATGGGATGGTTGGTCCTGGTTGTCCTGTCTGTTAATGGGATGGTTGGTCCTGGTTGTCCTGTCTGTTAATGGGATGGTTGGTCCTGGTTGTCCTCCTGTCTGTTAATGGGATGGTTGGTCCTGGTTGTCCTCCTGTCTGTTAATGGGATGGTTGGTCCTGGTTGTCCTGTCTGTTAATGGGATGGTTGGTCCTGGTTGTCCTGTCTGTTAATGGGATGGTTGGTCCTGGTTGTCCTGTCTGTTAATGGGATGGTTGGTCCTGGTTGTCCTCCTGTCTGTTAATGGGATGGTTGGTCCTGGTTGTCCTGTCTGTTAATGGGATGGTTGGTCCTGGTTGTCCTGTCTGTTAATGGGATGGTTGGTCCTGGTTGTCCTCCTGTCTGTTAATGGGATGGTTGGTCCTGGTTGTCCTGTCTGTTAATGGGATGGTCCTGGTTGTCCTGTTAATGGGTTGTCCTCCTGTCTGTTAATGGGATGGTTGGTCCTGGTTGTCCTCCTGTCTGTTAATGGGATGGTTGGTCCTGGTTGTCCTGTCTGTTAATGGGATGGTTGGTCCTGGTTGTCCTGTCTGTTAATGGGATGGTTGGTCCTGGTTGTCCTCCTGTCTGTTAATGGGATGGTTGGTCCTGGTTGTCCTGTCTGTTAATGGGATGGTTGGTCCTGGTTGTCCTGTCTGTTAATGGGATGGTTGGTCCTGGTTGTCCTGTCTGTCTGTTAATGGGATGGTTGGTCCTGGTTGTCCTGTCTGTTAATGGGATGGTTGGTCCTGGTTGTCCTGTCTGTTAATGGGATGGTTGGTCCTGGTTGTCCTGTCTGTTAATGGGATGGTTGGTCCTGGTTGTCCTGTCTGTTAATGGGATGGTTGTCCTGTCTGTTAATGGGATGGTTGGTCCTGGTTGTCCTCCTGTCTGTTAATGGGATGGTTGGTCCTGGTTGTCCCTGTCTGTTAATGGGATGGTTGGTCCTGGTTGTCCTGTCTGTTAATGGGATGGTTGGTCCTGGTTGTCCTCCTGTCTGTTAATGGGATGGTTGGTCCTGGTTGTCCTGTCTGTTAATGGGATGGTTGGTCCTGGTTGTCCTGTCTGTTAATGGGATGGTTGGTCCTGGTTGTCGTCCTGTCTGTTAATGGGATGGTTGGTCCTGGTTGTCCTCCTGTCTGTTAATGGGATGGTTGGTCCTGGTTGTCCTGTCTGTTAATGGGATGGTTGGTCCTGGTTGTCGTCCTGTCTGTTAATGGGATGGTTGGTCCTGGTTGTCCTGTCTGTTAATGGGATGGTTGGTCCTGGTTGTCCTGTCTGTTAATGGGATGGTTGGTCCTGGTTGTCCTGTCTGTTAATGGGATGGTTGGTCCTGGTTGTCCTGTCTGTTAATGGGGTGGTTGGTCCTGGTTGTCCTGTCTGTTAATGGGATGGTGTCTGTTAATGGGATGGTTGGTCCTGGTTGTCCTGTCTGTTAATGGGATGGTTGGTCCTGGTTGTCCTGTCTGTTAATGGGATGGTTGGTCCTGGTTGTCCTGGTTGTCCTGTCTCGTTAATGGGATGGTTGGTCCTGGTTGTCCTGTCTGTTAATGGGATGGTTGGTCCTGGTTGTCCTCCTGTCTGTTAATGGGATGGTTGGTCCTGGTTGTCCTGTCTGTTAATGGGATGGTTGGTCCTGGTTGTCCTGTCTGTTAATGGGATGGTTGGTCCTGGTTGTCCTGTCTGTTAATGGGATGGTGGTCCTGGTTGTCCTCCTGTCTGTTAATGGGGTGGTTGGTCCTGGTTGTCCTGTCTGTTAATGGGATGGTTGGTCCTGGTTGTCCTGTCTGTTAATGGGATGGTTGGTCCTGGTTGTCCTGTCTGTTAATGGGATGGTTGGTCCTGGTTGTCCTGTCTGTTAATGGGGTTGTCCTGTCTGTTAATGGGATGGTGGTCCTGGTTGTCCTGTCTGTTAATGGGATGGTTGGTCCTGGTTGTCCTGTCTGTTAATGGGATGGTTGGTCCTGGTTGTCCTGTCTGTTAATGGGATGGTTGGTCCTGGTTGTCCTCCTGTCTGTTAATGGGGTGGTTGGTCCTGGTTGTCCTGTCTGTTAATGGGATGGTTGGTCCTGGTTGTCCTGTCTGTTAATGGGATGGTTGGTCCTGGTTGTCCTGTCTGTTAATGGGATGGTTGGTCCTGGTTGTCCTGTCTGTTAATGGGATGGTTGGTCCTGGTTGTCCTCCTGGTTGTCCTGTCTGTTAATGGGATGGTTCCTGGTTGTCCTGTTAATGGGATGGTTGGTCCTGGTTGTCCTGTCTGTTAATGGGATGGTTGGTCCTGGTTGTCCTGTCTGTTAATGGGATGGTTGGTCCTGGTTGTCCTGTCTGTTAATGGGATGGTTGGTCCTGGTTGTCCTCCTGTCTGTTAATGGGATGGTTGGTCCTGGTTGTCCTGTCTGTTAATGGGATGGTTGGTCCTGGTTGTCCTGTCTGTTAATGGGATGGTTGGTCCTGGTTGTCCTGTCTGTTAATGGGATGGTTGGTCCTGGTTGTCCTCCTGTCTGTTAATGGGATGGTTGGTCCTGGTTGTCCTGTCTGTTAATGGGATGGTTGGTCCTGGTTGTCCTCCTGTCTGTTAATGGGATGGTTGGTCCTGGTTGTCCTGTCTGTTAATGGGATGGTTGGTCCTGGTTGTCCTGTCTGTTAATGGGATGGTTGGTCCTGGTTGTCCTGTCTGTTAATGGGATGGTTGGTCCTGGTTGTCCTGTCTGTTAATGGGATGGTTGGTCCTGGTTGTCCTGTCTGTTAATGGGATGGTTGGTCCTGGTTGTCCTGTCTGTTAATGGGATGGTTGGTCCTGGTTGTCCTGTCTGTTAATGGGATGGTTGGTCCTGGTTGTCCTGTCTGTTAATGGGATGGTTGGTCCTGGTTGTCCTGTCTGTTAATGGGATGGTTGGTCCTGGTTGTCCTGTCTGTTAATGGGATGGTTGGTCCTGGTTGTCGTCCTGTCTGTTAATGGGATGGTTGGTCCTGGTTGTCCTGTCTGTTAATGGGATGGTTGGTCCTGGTTGTCCTGTCTGTTAATGGGATGGTTGGTCCTGGTTGTCCTGTCTGTTAATGGGATGGTTGGTCCTGGTTGTCCTGTCTGTTAATGGGATGGTTGGTCCTGGTTGTCCTGTCTGTTAATGGGATGGTTGGTCCTGGTTGTCCTGTCTGTTAATGGGATGGTTGGTCCTGGTTGTCCTGTCTGTTAATGGGATGGTTGGTCCTGGTTGTCCTGTCTGTTAATGGGATGGTTGGTCCTGGTTGTCCTGTCTGTTAATGGGATGGTTGGTCCTGGTTGTCCTGTCTGTTAATGGGATGGTTGGTCCTGGTTGTCCTGTCTGTTAATGGGATGGTTGGTCCTGGTTGTCCTGTCTGTTAATGGGATGGTTGGTCCTGGTTGTCCTGTCTGTTAATGGGATGGTTGGTCCTGGTTGTCCTGTCTGTTAATGGGATGGTTGGTCCTGGTTGTCCTGTCTGTTAATGGGATGGTTGGTCCTGGTTGTCCTGTCTGTTAATGGGATGGTTGGTCCTGGTTGTCCTGTCTGTTAATGGGATGGTTGGTCCTGGTCCTGGTTGTCCTGTCTGTTAATGGGATGGTTGGTCCTGGTTGTCCTGTCTGTTAATGGGATGGTTGGTCCTGGTTGTCCTGTCTGTTAATGGGATGGTTGGTCCTGGTTGTCCTGTCTGTTAATGGGATGGTTGGTCCTGGTTGTCCTGTCTGTTAATGGGATGGTTGGTCCTGGTTGTCCTGTCTGTTAATGGGATGGTTGGTCCTGGTTGTCCTGTCTGTTAATGGGATGGTTGGTCCTGGTTGTCCTGTCTGTTAATGGGATGGTTGGTCCTGGTTGTCCTGTCTGTTAATGGGATGGTTGGTCCTGGTTGTCCTGTCTGTTAATGGGATGGTTGGTCCTGGTTGTCCTGTCTGTTAATGGGATGGTTGGTCCTGGTTGTCCTGTCTGTTAATGGGATGGTTGGTCCTGGTTGTCCTGTCTGTTAATGGGATGGTTGGTCCTGGTTGTCCTGTCTGTTAATGGGATGGTTGGTCCTGGTTGTCCTGTCTGTTAATGGGATGGTTGGTCCTGGTTGTCCTGTCTGTTAATGGGATGGTTGGTCCTGGTTGTCCTGTCTGTTAATGGGATGGTTGGTCCTGGTTGTCCTGTCTGTTAATGGGATGGTTGGTCCTGGTTGTCCTGTCTGTTAATGGGATGGTTGGTCCTGGTTGTCCTGTCTGTTAATGGGATGGTTGGTCCTGGTCCTGGTGTCTGTTAATGGGATGGTTGGTCCTGGTTGTCCTGTCTGTTAATGGGATGGTTGGTCCTGGTCTGTTGTCCTGTCCTGTTAATGGGATGGTTGGTCCTGGTTGTGCTGTCTGTAAATGGGATGGTTGGTCCTGGTTGTCCTGTCTGTTAATGGGATGGTTGGTCCTGGTTGTCCTGTCTGTTAATGGGATGGTTGGTCCTGGTTGTCCTGTCTGTTAATGGGATGGATGGTCCTGGTTGTCCTGTCTGTTAATGGGATGGTTGGTCCTGGTTGTCCTGTCTGTTAATGGGATGGTTGGTCCTGGTTGTCCTGTCTGTTAATGGGATGGTTGGTCCTGGTTGTCCTGTCTGTTAATGGGATGGTTGGTCCTGGTTGTCCTGTCTGTTAATGGGATGGTTGGTCCTGGTTGTCCTGTCTGTTAATGGGATGGTTGGTCCTGGTTGTCCTGTCTGTTAATGGGATGGTTGGTCCTGGTTGTCCTCCTGTCTGTTAATGGGATGGTTGGTCCTGGTTGTCCTGTCTGTTAATGGGATGGTTGGTCCTGGTCCTGGTTGTCCTCCTGTCTGTTAATGGGATGGTTGGTCCTGGTTGTCCTGTCTGTTAATGGGATGGTTGGTCCTGGTTGTCCTGTCTGTTAATGGGATGGTTGGTCCTGGTTGTCCTGTCTGTTAATGGGATGGTTGGTCCTGGTTGTCCTGTCTGTTAATGGGATGGTTGGTCCTGGTTGTCCTGTCTGTTAATGGGATGGTTGGTCCTGGTTGTCCTGTCTGTTAATGGGATGGTTGGTCCTGGTTGTCCTGTCTGTTAATGGGATGGTTGGTCCTGTCCTGTTAATGGGATGGTTGGTCCTGGTTGTCCTGTCTGTTAATGGGATGGTTGGTCCTGGTTGTCCTCCCTGTCTGTTAATGGGATGGTGGTCCTGGTTGTCCTGTCTGTTAATGGGATGGTTGGTCCTGGTTGTCCTCCTGTCTGTTAATGGGGTGGTTGGTCCTGGGATGTTGTCCTCCTGTCCTGTCTGTTAATGGGATGGTTGGTCCTGGTTGTCCTGTCTGTTAATGGGATGGTTGGTCCTGGTTGTCCTGTCTGTTAATGGGATGGTTGGTCCTGGTTGTCCTGTCCTGTCTGTTAATGGGATGGTTGGTCCTGGTTGTCCTGTCTGTTAATGGGATGGGATGGTGGTCCTGGTTGTCCTGTCTGTTAATGGGATGGTTGGTCCTGGTTGTCCTGTCTGTTAATGGGATGGTTGGTCCTGGTTGTCCTGTCTGTTAATGGGATGGTTGGTCCTGGTTGTCCTGTCTGTTAATGGGATGGTTGGTCCTGGTTGTCCTGTCTGTTAATGGGATGGTTGGTCCTGGTTGTCCTGTCTGTTAATGGGATGGTTGGTCCTGGTTGTCCTGTCTGTTAATGGGATGGTTGGTCCTGGTTGTCCTGTCTGTTAATGGGATGGTTGGTCCTGGTTGTCCTGTCTGTTAATGGGATGGTTGGTCCTGGTTGTCCTGTCTGTTAATGGGATGGTTGGTCCTGGTTGTCCTGTCTGTTAATGGGATGGTTGGTCCTGGTTGTCCTGTCTGTTAATGGGATGGTTGGTCCTGGTTGTCCTCCTGTCTGTTAATGGGGTGGTTGGTCCTGGTTGTCCTGTCTGTTAATGGGGTGGTTGGTCCTGGTTGTCCTCCTGTCTGTTAATGGGATGGTTGGTCCTGGTTGTCCTCCTGTCTGTTAATGGGGTGGTTGGTCCTGGTTGTCCTGTCTGTTAATGGGATGGTTGGTCCTGGTTGTCCTGTCTGTTAATGGGATGGTTGGTCCTGGTCCTGTGTTAATGGGATGGTTGGTCCTGGTTGTCCTGTCTGTTAATGGGATGGTTGGTCCTGGTTGTCCTGTCTGTTAATGGGATGGTTGGTCCTGGTTGTCCTGTCTGTTAATGGGATGGTTGGTCCTGGTTGTCCTGTCTGTTAATGGGATGGTTGGTCCTGGTTGTCCTGTCTGTTAATGGGATGGTTGGTCCTGGTTGTTGTCCTGTCTGTTAATGGGATGGTTGGTCCTGGTTGTCCTGTCTGTTAATGGGATGGTTGGTCCTGGTTGTCCTGTCTGTTAATGGGATGGTTGGTCCTGGTTGTCCTGTCTGTTAATGGGATGGTTGGTCCTGGTTGTCCTGTCTGTTAATGGGATGGTTGGTCCTGGTTGTCCTGTCTGTTAATGGGATGGTTGGTCCTGGTTGTCCTGTCTGTTAATGGGATGGTTGGTCCTGGTTGTCCTGTCTGTTAATGGGATGGTTGGTCCTGGTTGTCGTCCTGTCTGTTAATGGGATGGTTGGTCCTGGTTGTCCTGTCTGTTAATGGGGTGGTTGGTCCTGGTTGTCCTGTCTGTTAATGTGATGGTTGGTCCTGGTTTTCCTGTCTGTTAATGGGATGGTTGGTCCTGGTTTTCCTGTCTGTTAATGGGATGGTTGGTCCTGGTTGTCCTGTCTGTTAATGGGATGGTTGGTCCTGGTTGTCCTGTCTGTTAATGTGATGGTTGGTCCTGGTTGTCCTGTCTGTTAATGGGATGGTTGGTCCTGGTTGTCCTGTCTGTTAATGGGATGGTTGGTCCTGGTTGTCCTGTCTGTTAATGGGATGGTTGGTCCTGGTTGTCCTGTCTGTTAATGGGGTGGTTGGTCCTGGTTTTCCTGTCTGTTAGTGGTCGTCAGAGTTGATGTCTTGATGTCCTGATTCTGCAGAGCTGCATATTTTATATTAATTTATCTAATTGATTTATGACTCTGTAAATCAGACCTCTCTCTCTTTTTTAGTCCCTGAGCCAAAGGGACAGTAGAGGAGGAATGTGATAGCGACAAACCATAGACCAGGACTGTAAAAAAATGCTCTGTTTATAAGTATCTCTAATAGTTACTCTATCAGGTTTGTAAGTGCATATGATTGTGTTCCCGCGCACGTGTACTTATGTGTGTGCATTATCGCGTGTGTTTGTATGCATGATTGTGTGCATTGTGTGTACTTGTGGACTCGTGTGAGTCTTACGACAGATAGTTGAAATCAAAAGCGTACCAAAGTTCAACGAGAACTGCATGGAGGGTAATGGAATGTCTAAACAATGTTTTCTCTGGGATGCCAAGCCTGAGGGTCCTAGCAGGGCCTTGTTAACTACCTAACCCTGGGATGCCAAGCCTGAGGGACCCAGTAGGGCCTTGGTAACTACCTAACCCTGGGATGACACGCCTGAGGGACCCAGTAGGGCCTTGGTAACTACCTAACCCTGAGATGCCAAGCCTGAGGGACCTAGCAGGGCCTTGGTAACTACCTAACCCTGGGATGCCAAGCCTGAGGGACCTAGCAGGGCCTTGGTAACTACCTAACCCTGAGATGCCAAGCCTGAGGGACCCAGTAGATCCTTGGTAACTACCTAACCCTGAGATGCCAAGCCTGAGGGACCCAGTAGAGCCTTGGTAACTACCTAACCCTGAGATGCCAAGCCTGAGGGACCCAGTAGAGCCTTGGTAACTACCTAACCCTGAGATGCCAAGCCTGAGGGACCTAGCAGGGCCTTGGTAACTACCTAACCCTGGGATGCCAAGCCTGAGGGACCCAGTAGGGCCTTGGTAACTACCTAACCCTGGGATGCCAAGCCTGAGGGACCCAGTAGGGCCTTGGTAACTACCTAACCCTGGGATGACAAGCCTGAGGGACTCAGTAGGGCCTTGGTAACTACCTAACCCTGGGATGCCAAGCCTGAGGTTCCTAGCAGGGCCTTGGGTACTACCTAACCCTGGGATGCCAAGCCTGAGGGACCTAGCAGGGCCTTGGTAACTACCTAACCCTGGGATGCCAAGCCTGAGGGTCCTAGCAGGGCCTTGGGTACTACCTAACCCTGGGATGCCAAGCCTGAGGGACCTAGCAGGGCCTTGGTAACTACCTAACCCTGAGATGCCAAGCCTGAGGGACCTAGCAGGGCCTTGGCAACTACCTAACCCTGAGATGCCAAGCCTGAGGGACCTAGCAGGGCCTTGGCAACTACCTAACCCTGGGATGCCAAGACTGAGGGTCCTAGCAGGGCCTTGGGTACTACCTAACCCTGAGATGCCAAGCCTGAGGGACCCAGTAGGGCCTTGGTAACTACCTAACCCTGGGATGCCAAGCCTGAGGGACCCAGTAGGGCCTTGGTAACTACCTAACCCTGAGATGCCAAGCCTGAGGGACCTAGCAGGGCCTTGGTAACTACCTAACCCTGGGATGCCAAGCCTGAGGGACCCAGTAGGGCCTTGGTAACTACCTAACCCTGAGATGCCAAGCCTGAGGGACCTAGCAGGGCCTTGGTAACTACCTAACCCTGGGATGCCAAGCCTGAGGGACCCAGTAGGGCCTTGGTAACTACCTAACCCTGAGATGCCAAGCCTGAGGGACCCAGTAGAGCCTTGGTAACTACCTAACCCTGAGACGCCAAGCCTGAGGGACCCAGTAGAGCCTTGGTAACTATCTAACCCTGAGATGCCAAGCCTGAGGGACCCAGTAGAGCCTTGGTAACTACCTAACCCTGAGATGCCAAGCCTGAGGGACCCAGTAGAGCCTTGGTAACTACCTAACCCTGAGATGCCAAGCCTGAGGGACCCAGTAGAGCCTTGGTAACTACCTAACCCTGAGATGCCAAGCCTGAGGGACCTAGCAGGGCCTTGGTAACTACCTAACCCTGGGATGCCAAGCCTGAGGGACCCAGTAGGGCCTTGGTAACTACCTAACCCTGAGATGCCAAGCCTGAGGGACCTAGCAGGGCCTTGGTAACTACCTAACCCTGGGATGCCAAGCCTGAGGGACCCAGTAGGGCCTTGGTAACTACCTAACCCTGAGATGCCAAGCCTGAGGGACCCAGTAGAGCCTTGGTAACTACCTAACCCTGAGACGCCAAGCCTGAGGGACCCAGTAGAGCCTTGGTAACTATCTAACCCTGAGATGCCAAGCCTGAGGGACCCAGTAGAGCCTTGGTAACTACCTAACCCTGAGATGCCAAGCCTGAGGGACCCAGTAGAGCCTTGGTAACTACCTAACCCTGAGATGCCAAGCCTGAGGGACCCAGTAGAGCCTTGGTAACTACCTAACCCTGAGATGCCAAGCCTGAGGGACCCAGTAGAGCCTTGGTAACTACCTAACCCTGAGATGCCAAGCCTGAGGGACCCAGTAGAGCCTTGGTAACTACCTAACCCTGGGATGCCAAGCCTGAGGGACCCAGTAGAGCCTTGGTAACTACCTAACTGTTGTGACTACCTGGACCTACCTTTTGGTTTAGAAGTACTGAAACCAAACCGTAGGATTTGAATGAAAAGTATTTTAATAAACTACATGATAAAAGGTGACAGTAAAGAAACGTTCATCATTTCAAATAGGTCTACATGTCGTATTAAAAACATATACACACTTTCAATTGGTCAGGAGCCAGACAGGGCACCTGAGAAGGAACACAGTTTAAAAAATGTAGGCTATATTACACACAGAAATACATTGTGTTGCATATGAAACACACTAGGCTGGTAGGGATTCAGCATTGAAAAAACATTTCATTGGATTAAATCATTATGGTCCATAATTGCGCATATACAGTAGGCTGTGACTGACTTAGAATGAAATAAGCCTTATTCAGCTCAGTCTACAGTGCCTTTCAGTTCATTTTTAGAAAAACCAGTTTTGGCCAGAGTCTGTGGCTTCAGGCTCATGTAACGGTGCCTGGAGAGCAGGCCCAGCAAGGGGAGAATATCCTCTCTGCACTTGCAGAGCCACTAGGGATGCTAAACCCCCGTCGGGTCACTCTAGCCAGGCTGGGCGGTGATGCTAAACCCCCGTCGGGTCACTCTCGCCAGGTTGGGCAGGGATGCTAAACCCCCGTCGGGTCACTCTTGCAGGCTGGGCAGGGATGCTAAACCCCCGTCAGGTCACTCTTGCCAGGCTGGGCAGGGATGCTAAACCCCCGTCGGGTCACTCTTGCCAGGCCGGGCAGGAATGCTAAACCCCCATAGGTACTGTAGACCTGAAGGTTTTTAGGCAGAATAACCCTGTCAACATGGAAAGCTCCTTGAAAGAGTTTGGGGTTTTAGGCCGGGTTTCTGTACAGCACTTTGAGATATCAGCTGATGTAAGAAGGGCTTTATAAATACATTTGATTTGATCTCATTGTTACTAATACTGTAGAACTTTGTTCTAAAGCTGTATCCAAACGTCCAACAGCCTAAAATATAAAATAAAAGATGTTGCTGTGACTCTTATGTGGCCGATGGAATAAATATTTGTTCGTCTGATGTGATTAATGAGGAGCATCCAGACACTGCACTTGATACATTTATGAAATAGCTTCTTCCAATTATTGATAAACATGCACCTGTTAATAAACTGACTGTTAAGGCTCCAAGGATGGATGAGGGAATTGAATAAACCGTATGGTTGAAAGACATGGGGCAAAAGGAGTGTCTAATAATTCTGTCAGCACATCTGACTTAGTGCACAATTGAGAAATGATTTGACTATAAACTCAACAACAAGAAGAAGAAACTTTTATTATGAAGCCAAGATCTGCATCTGCATCTGCTTGAGGACTTTGTGACGTCTGGAGCTAGACGACAGTGTGATCACGCTCTCCGAAGCTGCTGTGTGTAACACCTTTCAACAGGTCAACTTTCTCAAGGCCTCTGGGCCAGACGGATAACCAGGATGTGTGCTCAGAGCATGCGCAGACCAACTGGCAAGTGTCTTCACTGACATTTTCAAATCTCTCCCTGACTGAGTCTGTAATACCAACATGTTTCAAGCAGACCACCATAGTCCCTGTGCCCGAGGAAGCGATGGTAACCTGCCTAAATGATTACCGCCCCCCTAGCACTCACGTCGGTAGCCATGAAGTGCATTGAAAGGCTGGTCATGGTTCACATCAACACCATCATCCCGGGAAACCCTAGACCCACTCCAATTCGCATACCGCCCCAACAATTGCACTCCACACTGCCCTTTCCCACCTGGACAAAAGGAACACCTATATGAGAATGCTATTCATTGACTACAGCTCAGCGTTCAACACCATAGTGCCCTCAAAGCTCATCACTAAGCTAAGGACACTGGGAAAAAATACCTCCCTCTGCAACTTGATCCTGGACTTCTTGACAGGCCGCCCCGCCCAGCCCCGGTAAGGGTAGGCAGCAACACAACCGCTGATCCTCAACGCTGATCCTCAACACGGGGCCAGGCACGACCCAACACCATCATTAAGTGCATGACACAACAGTGGTAGGCCTGATCACCTCCTGTACTCCTTGTTCACCTACGACTGCATGGCCAGGCACGTTTCCAACACCATCATTAAGTTTGCTGATGACACAACAGTGGTAGGCCTGATCAACAACAACGAGACAGCCTATAGGGAGGAGGTCTGAGACCTGGCAGTGTGGTTCCAGGACAACAACCTCTCCCTCAATGTGAGCAAGACAAAGGAGCTGATCGTGGACTGCAAGAAAAGGAGTGCCGATCAGGCCCTCATTAACATCAACGGGGCTGTGGTGGAGCGGGTGGAGAATTTCAAGTTCCTTGGTGTCCACATCACCAACGAACTCTCACGGTCCAAACACAACAAGACAGTCGTGAAGAGTTGAGGAACGACTGACTGCGATACTGCTTGTTTCTATTAGTAACATTAATGTGTTGGAAATGTCCTAGTTGTTTCCATAGTCAACTTACACACAGCACCGACACACACACACACTAACCTCACCAGACATGCCACCAGGGGTCTTTTCACAGTCCGACACACACACACACACTAACCTCACCAGACAAGCCACCAGGGGTCTTTTCACAGCACCGACACACACACACTAACCCTACCAGACAAGCCACCAGGGGTCTTTTCACAGTCCGACACACACACACACTAACCCCACCAGACAAGCCACCAGGGGTCTTTTCACAGCACCGACACACACACAACCCTACCAGACAAGCCACCAGGGTCTTTTCACAGCACCGACACACACACACTAACCCTACCAGACAAGCCACCAGGGTCTTTTCACAGCACCGACACACACACACAACCCCCCACCAGACAAGCCACCAGGGGTCTTTTCACAGCACCGACACACACACACACACTAACCCCACCAGACAAGCCACCAGGGGTCTTTTCACAGCACCGACACACACACTAACCCTACCAGACAAGCCACCAGGGGTCTTTTCACAGCACCGACACACACACACTAACCCTACCAGACATGCCACCAGGGGTCTTTTCACAGCACCGACACACACACACAACCCCACCAGACAAGCCACCAGGGGTCTTTTCACAGCACACACACACACTAACCCTACCAGACAAGCCACCAGGGGTCTTTTCACAGCACCGACACACACACTAACCCCACCAGACATGCCACCAGGGGTCTTTTCACAGCACCGACACACACACACTAACCCCACCAGACAAGCCACCAGGGGTCTTTTCACAGCACCGACACACACACACTAACCCTACCAGACATGCCACCAGGGGTCTTTTCACAGCACCGACACACACACACTAACCCTACCAGACAAGCCACCAGGGGTCTTTTCACAGCACCGACACACACACACACTAACCCCACCAGACAAGCCACCAGGGGTCTTTTCACAGCACCGACACACACACACTAACCCTACCAGACAAGCCACCAGGGGTCTTTTCACAGCACCGACACACACACACACTAACCCTACCAGACATGCCACCAGGGGTCTTTTCACAGCACCGACACACACACACACTAACCCTACCAGACAAGCCACCAGGGGTCTTTTCACAGTCCCCAGATCCAGAACAAATTCAAGGATAGGTACGGCATTATAAAGAGCAATGAGAGCATGGAACTTCCATCTTATACAGCGCAAGTGAACAGCAGACCTGGTGTCAAATAACAAGATCCTAACGGCTAACGGAGATCCTGACGGCCAACGGAGATCCTGACGGCCAACGGAGATCCTGACGGCCAACGGAGATCCTGACGGCCAACGGAGATCCTGACGGCCAACGGAGATCCTGACGGCCAACGGAGATCCTGACGGCCAACGGAGATCCTGACGGCTAACGGAGATCCTGACGGCCAACGGAGATCCTGACGGCCAACGGAGATCCTGACGATTAACAGGGATCCTGACGGCTAACGAGGAGCCTGACGGCCAACGGAGATCCTAACGGCCAACGGAGATCCTAACGGCTAACGGAGATCCTAACGGCCAACGGAGATCCTGACGGCCAACGGAGATCCTGACGGCCAACGGAGATCCTGACGGCTAACGGAGATCCTGACGGCCAACGGAGATCCTGACGGCCAACGGAGATCCTGACGGCTAACGGAGATCCTGACGGCCAACGGAGATCCTGACGGCCAACGGAGATCCTGACGGCTAACGGAGATCCTGACGGCCAACGGAGATCCTGACGGCCAACGGAGATCCTGACGGCCAACGGAGATCCTGACGGCCAACGGAGATCCTGACGGCCAACGGAGATCCTGACGGCCAACGGAGATCCTAACGGCCAACGGAGATCCTAACGGCCAACGGAGATCCTGACGGCCAATGGAGATCCTGACGGCCAATGGAGATCCTGACGGCTAACGGAGATCCTGACGGCCAACGGAGATCCTAACGGCTAACGGAGATCCTGACGGCCAACGGAGATCCTAACGGCCAACGGAGATCCTAAAGGCCAATGGAGATCCTAAAGGCTAACGGAGATCCTGACGGCCAACGGAGATCCTAACGGCCAACAGAGATCCTGACGGCCAACGGAGATCCTAACGGCCAACGGAGATCTAAAGGCTAACGGAGATCCTGACGGCCAACGGAGATCCTGACGGCTAACGGAGATCCTAACGGCCAACGGAGATCCTAAAGGCTAACGGAGATCCTGACGGCCAACGGAGATCCTGACGGCCAACGGAGATCCTAACGGCTAACGGAGATCCTGACGGCCAACGGAGATCCTAACGGCCAACGGAGATCCTGACGGCCAACGGAGATCCTAACGGCCAACGGAGATCCTAACGGCTAACGGAGATCCTGACGGCCAACGGAGATCCTGACGGCCAACGGAGATCCTAACGGCCAACGGAGATCCTAACGGCCAACGGAGATCCTAACGGCCAACGGAGATCCTAACGGCTAACGGAGATCCTAACGGCCAACGGAGATCCTAACGGCTAACGGAGATCCTAACGGCCAACGGAGATCCTAACGGCCAACGGAGATCCTAACGGCCAACGGAGATCCTAACGGCTAACGGAGATCCTAACGGCCAACGGAGATCCTAACGGCCAACGGAGATCCTGACGGCCAACGGAGATCCTAACGGCCAACGGAGATCCTAAAGGCTAACGGAGATCCTAACGGCCAACGGAGATCCTAACGGCCAACGGAGATCCTAACGGCTAACGGAGATCCTGACGGCCAACGGAGATCCTAACGGCTAACGGAGATCCTAACGGCCAACGGAGATCCTAACGGCCAACGGAGATCCTGACGGCTAACGGAGATCCTAACGGCCAACGGAGATCCTAACGGCTAACGGAGATCCTAACGGCCAACGGAGATCCTGACGGCCAACGGAGATCCTGACGGCCAACGGAGATCCTAACGGCCAACGGAGATCCTAACGGCCAACGGAGATCCTAAAGGCTAACGGAGATCCTAACGGCCAACGGAGATCCTGACGGCCAACGGAGATCCTGACGGCCAACGGAGATCCTGACGGCCAACGGAGATCCTAACGGCCAACGGAGATCCTGACGGCCAACGGAGATCCTAACGGCCAACGGAGATCCTAAAGGCTAACGGAGATCCTAACGGCCAACGGAGATCCTAACGGCTAACGGAGATCCTGACGGCCAACGGAGATCCTAAAGGCTAACGGAGATCCTGACGGCCAACGGAGATCCTGACGACTAACAGGGATCCTAAAGGCTAACGGAGATCCTAAAGGCTAACGGAGATCCTAATGGCCAACGGAGATCCTGACGGCTAACGGAGATCCTAACGGCCAACGGAGATCCTAACGGCTAACGGAGATCCTGACGGCCAACGGAGATCCTAACGGCCAACGGAGATCCTGACGGCCAACAGGGATATGCTACATTATCACTGGGACTGCCTGGTTTACTGCTCTGGGTGATATGCTCCATTATCACTGGGACTGCCTGGTTTACTGCTCTGGGTGATATGCTCCATTATCACTGGGACTGCCTGGTTTACTGCTCTGGGTGATATGCTCCATTATCACTGGGACTGCCTGGTTTACTGCTCTGGTTGATATGCTCCATTATCTCTGGGACTGCCTGGTTTACTACTCTGGTACAGTAACATGGTCTCAGGGTAGTTCATATTATTGTGTACGTAAAGTTTTGACACTGCAATTAATGTGATACATTCTGTTACGTTGGCTTTTATTATGAATGGAATAATAGTAGTACAATATCATGCAAACGATATGACATATAGTATCATACGTCTTACGGAAATAACATACGAATTGGATGACATATGGCTTCTGAGGCCAGACTGGGTAGAGAAAGACAGAGGTCTCCCAGCCCGGTAGAGAAAGACAGAGGTCTCCCAGCCCGGTAGAGAAAGACAGAGGTCTCCCAGCCCGGTAGAGAAAGACAGAGGTCTCCCAGCCCGGTAGAGAAAGACAGAGGTCTCCCAGCCCGGTAGAGAAAGACAGAGGTCTCCCAGCCCGGTAGAGAAAGACAGAGGTCTCCCAGCCCGGTAGAGAAAGACAGAGGTCTCCCAGCCCGGTAGAGAAAGACAGAGGTCTCCCAGCCCGGTAGAGAAAGACAGAGGTCTCCCAGCCCGGTAGAGAAAGACAGAGGTCTCCCAGCCCGGTAGAGAAAGACAGAGGTCTCCCAGCCCGGTAGAGAAAGACAGAGGTCTCCCAGCCCGGTAGAGAAAGACAGAGGTCTCCCAGCCCGGTAGAGAAAGACAGAGGTCTCCCAGCCCGGTAGAGAAAGACAGAGGTCTCCCAGCCCGGTAGAGAAAGACAGAGGTCTCCCAGCCCGGTAGAGAAAGAGAGAGGTCTCCCAGCAAGGTAGAGAAAGACAGAGGTCTCCCAGCCCGGTAGAGAAAGACAGAGGTCTCCCAGCCCAGTAGAGAAAGACAGAGGTCTCCCAGCCCGGTATGGAAAGACAGAGGTCTCCCAGCCCGGTAGAGAAAGAGAGAGGTCTCCCAGCCCGGTAGAGAAAGACAGAGGTCTCCCAGCCCGGTAGAGAAAGAGAGAGATCTCCCAGCCCGGTAGAGAAAGACAGAGGTCTCCCAGCCCGGTAGAGAAAGACAGAGGTCTCCCAGCCCAGTAGAGAAAGACAGAGGTTTCCCAGACCGGTAGAGAAGACAGAGGTCTCCCAGCCCGGTCAGCAGAGACCTCTGTCCCAGAGTTTCATTGTGTCACTCGGTCATAACATTTGTAGATCCTGTATGCTGTGAGGTGACAGAGAATTTTCTTCAATTTCTCAGAGAGTAGGAAGAGATGAGAGAGAGTAGTTAAAGAGAAAGCAGAGGGAAGTAGGCACTTGAGATGACAAGGATGGAATCTAGAGGGCTCTCCTTACCAGATGACCCTGGGGTGGAGAGGGAGGGAGGGAGGGAGGGAGGAGGGAGAGAGAGAGGGAGAGAGAGGGGGGGAGAGAGAGAGAGAGAGAGAGAGGGGGAGAGGAGAGAGAGAGAGAGAGAGAGAGAGAGAGAGAGAGAGAGGAGAGAGAGAGATGCTGTGAGAAAACGAGCTCTGCATCTTTCCTCCAGAACTGGCATCATGGCGTGACTCCAAGTCTCTTCTTCTTCTCTCCTCGCCTCCTCTTATCTCAGTACAGATTGGAACAGCTCAATGTTTAGACATGAACATGCTGCTGGCCCTCGGGCCCAGACACATATCTACATAACTATGACTCGGGGTTAGTGTCCCAAACGGCACCCTAGCCTTACGGGGATCTGGTCTAAAAGTAGTAGTGCACTAGATAGGGAATAGGGTACTGTTTGGTACACGTCCCTGGTCTCCTCGTTAGTGAGAAGCTACACGTGTTGCTGACTGGCCCCACTGGCTGCTATTGTCCAGCACAAACACAACCTCTGTATTGGGGAGACATAATACGCATTCCCAAAATGGCCCCCTATACACTGTATAGTGGTACTACTATACATCAGAGCCCTTTTCCCTATATAGTGGTACTACTATAGACCAGAGCCCTATTCCCTATATAGTGGTACTACTAAAGACCAGGGCCCTATTCCCTATAGTGGTACTACTATAGACCAGAGCCCTATTCCCTATATAGTGGTACTACTATAGACCAGAGCCCTATTCCCTATATAGTGGTACTACTATAGACCAGAGCCCTATTCCCTATATAGTGGTACTACTATAGACCAGAGCCCTATTCCCTATATAGTGGTACTACTATAGACCAGAGCCCTATTCCCTGTATAGTGGTACTACTATAGACCAGAGCCCTATTCCCTATATAGTGGTACTACTATAGACCAGAGCCCTATTCCCTATATAGTGGTACTACTATAGACCAGAGCCCTATTCCCTGTATAGTGCACTACTTTAGACCAGAGCCCTATTCCCTGTATAGTGGTACTACTATAGACCAGAGCCCTATTTCCTATATAGTGGTACTACTATAGACCAGAGCCCTATTCCCTGTATAGTGGTACTACTATAGACCAGAGCCCTATTCCTATATAGTGGTACTACTATAGACCAGAGCCCTATTTCCTATATAGTGGTACTACTTTAGACCAGAGCCCTATTTCCTATATAGTGGTACTACTATAGACCAGAGCCCTATTCCCTGTATAGTGGTACTACTATAGACCAGAGCCCTATTCCCTATATAGTGGTACTACTATAGACCAGAGCCCTATTCCCTATATAGTGGCACTACTATAGACCAGAGCCCTATTTCCTATATAGTGGTACTACTATAGACCAGAGCCCTATTCCCTATGTAGTGGTACTACTATAGACCAGAGCCCTATCCCTATATAGTGGTACTACTATAGACCAGAGCCCTATTCCCTATATAGTGGTACTACTATAGACCAGAGCCCTATTCCCTGTATAGTGGTACTACTATAGACCAGAGCCCTATTCCCTATATAGTACTACTATAGACCAGAGCCCTATTCCCTATATAGTGGTACTACTATAGACCAGAGCCCTATTCCCTATGTAGTGGTACTACTATAGACCAGAGCCCTATTCCTATATAGTGGTACTACTATAGACCAGAGCCCTATTCCTATATAGTGGTACAACTATAGACCAGAGCCCTATTCCCTATATAGTACACTACTTTAGACCAGAGCCCTATTCCCTGTATAGTGGTACTACTATAGACCAGAGCCATATTCCCTATATAGTGGTACTACTATAGACCAGAGCCCTATTCCCTATATAGTGGTACTACTATAGACCAGAGCCCTATTCCTATGTAGTGGTACTACTATAGACCAGAGCCATATTCCCTATATAGTGGTACTACTATAGACCAGAGCCCTATTCCCTATATAGTGGTACTACTATAGACCAGAGCCCTATTACCTATATAGTGGTACTACTATAGACCAGAGCCCTATTCTCTATATAGTGGTACTACTATAGACCAGAGCCATATTCCCTATATAGTGGTACTACTATAGACCAGAGCCCTATTCCCTATATAGTGGTACTACTATAGACCAGAGCCCTATTCCCTATATAGTGGTACTACTATAGACCAGAGCCCTATTCCCTATATAGTACACTACTTTAGGCCAGAGCCCTATTCCCTGTATAGTGGTACTACTATAGACCAGAGCCCTATTCCCTATATAGTGGTACTACTATAGACCAGAGCCCTATTCCTATATAGTGGTACTACTATACAGTGTACTGTGTACTGTATAGGGAATAGGGCTCTGGTCTATAGTAGTACCACTATATAGGAATAGGGCTCTGGTCTATAGTAGTACCACTATATAGGAATAGGGCTCTGGTCTATAGTAGTACCACTATATAGGGAATATGGCTCTGGTCTATAGTAGTACCACTATATAGGAATAGGGCTCTGGTCTACAGTAGTACCACTATATAGGGAATAGGGCTCTGGTCTATAGTAGTACCACTATATAGGAATAGGGCTCTGGTCTATAGTAGTGCCACTATATAGGAATAGGGCTCTGGTCTATGGTAGTACCACTATATAGGGAATAGGGTCCTGGTCTATAGTAGTACCACTATATAGGAATAGGACTCTGGTCTATAGTGCTACCACTATATAGGGAAAAGGGCTCTGGTCTATAGTAGTACCACTATATAGGAATATGGCTCTGGTCTATAGTAGTACCACTATATAGGAATAGGGCTCTGGTCTATAGTAGTACCACTATATAGGAATAGGGCTCTGGTCTATATTAGTACCACTATATAGGAATAGGGCTCTGGTCTATAGTAGTACCACTATATAGGGCTCTGGTCTATAGTAGTACCACTATATAGGGAATAGGGCTCTGGTCTATAGTAGTACCACTATATAGGAATAGGGCTCTGGTCTATAGTAGTACCACTATATAGGAATAGGGCTCTGGTCTATAGTAGTACCACTATATAGGGAATAGGGCTCTGGTCTATAGTAGTACCACTATATAGGGAATAGGCTCTGGTCTATAGTAGTACCACTATATAGGAATAGGGCTCTGGTCTATAGTAGTACCACTATATAGGAATAGGGCCCTGGTCTATAGTAGTACCACCATATAGGGAATAGGGCTCTGGTCTATAGTAGTACCACTATATAGGGAATAGGGCTCTTGTCTATAGTAGTACCACTATATAGGGAATAGGGCTCTGGTCTATAGTAGTGCACTATATAGGGAATAGGGTGCCATAGGGCTCTGGTCTATAGTAGTACCACTATATAGGGAATAGGGCTCTGGTCTATAGTAGTACCACTATATAGGGAATAGGGCTCTGGTCTATAGTAGTACCACTATATAGGGAATAGGGCTCTGGTCTATAGTAGTACCACTATATAGGGAATAGGGCTCTGGTCTGTAGTAGTACCACTATATAGGGAATAGGGCTCTGGTCTATAGTGGTACCACTATATAGGAATAGGGCTCTGGTCTATAGTAGTACCACTATATAGGGAATAGGGCTCTGGTCTATAGTAGTACCACTATATAGGGAATAGGGCTCTGGTCTATAGTAGTACCACTATACAGGGAATAGGGCTCTGGCCTAAAGTAGTGTACTATATAGGAATAGGGCTCTGGTCTATAGTAGTACCACTATATAGGGAATAGGGCTCTGGTCTATAGTAGTACCACTATATAGGAATAGGGCTCTGGTCTATAGTAGTACCACTATATAGGGAATAGGGCTCTGGTCTATAGTAGTACCACTATATAGGGAATAGGGCTCTGGTCTGTAGTAGTACCACTATATAGGGAATAGGGCTCTGGTCTATAGTGGTACCACTATATAGGAATAGGGCTCTGGTCTATAGTAGTACCACTATATAGGGAATAGGGCTCTGGTCTATAGTAGTACCACTATATAGGGAATAGGGCTCTGGTCTATAGTAGTACCACTATATAGGGAATAGGGCTCTGGTCTATAGTAGTACCACTATATAGGGAATAGGGCTCTGGTCTATAGTAGTACCACTATATAGGGAATAGGGCTCTGGTCTATAGTAGTACCACTATATAGGGAATAGGGCTCTGGTCTATAGTAGTACCACTATATAGGGAATAGGGCTCTGGTCTATAGTAGTACCACTATATTGGGAATAGGACTCTACTCTATAGTAGTACCACTATATAGGGAATAGGGCTCTGGTCTATAGTAGTACCACTATATAGGGAATAGGGCTCTGGTCTATAGTAGTACCACTATATAGGGAATAGGGCTCTGGTCTATAGTAGTACCACTATATAGGGAATAGGGCTCTGGTCTATAGTAGTACCACTATATAGGGAATAGGGCTCTGGTCTATAGTGGTACCACTATATAGGGAATAGGGCTCTGGTCTATAGTAGTACCACTATATAGGGAATAGGGCTCTGGTCTATAGTAGTACCACTATATAGGGAATAGGGCTCTGGTCTATAGTAGTACCACTATATAGGGAATAGGGCTCTGGTCTATAGTAGTACCACTATATAGGGAATAGGGCTCTGGTCTATAGTAGTACCACTATATAGGGAATAGGGCTCTGGTCTATAGTAGTACCACTATATAGGGAATAGGGCTCTGGTCTATAGTAGTACCACTATATAGGGAATAGGGCTCTGGTCTATAGTAGTACCACTATATAGGGAATAGGGCTCTGGTCTATAGTAGTACCACTATATAGGGAATAGGGCCCTGGTCTATAGTAGTACCACCATATAGGGAATAGGGCTCTGGTCTATAGTAGTACCACTATATAGGGAATAGGGCTCTAGTCTATAGTAGTACCACTATATAGGGAATAGGACTCTGGTCTATAGTAGTACCACTATATAGGGAATAGGGCTCTGGTCTATAGTAGTACCACTATATAGGGAATAGGGCTCTGGTCTATAGTAGTACCACTATATAGGGAATAGGGCTCTGGTCTATAGTAGTACCACTATATAGGGAATAGGGCTCTGGTCTATAGTAGTACCACTATATAGGGAATAGGGCTCTGGTCTATAGTAGTACCACTATATAGGGAATAGGGCTCTGGTCTATAGTGGTACCACTATATAGGGAATAGGGCTCTGGTCTATAGTAGTACCACTATATAGGGAATAGGGCTCTGGTCTATAGTAGTACCACTATATAGGGAATAGGGCTCTGGTCTATAGTAGTACCACTATATAGGGAATAGGACTCTGGTCTATAGTATTACCACTATATAGGGAATAGGGCTCTGGTCTATAGTAGTACCACTATATAGGGAATAGGGCTCTGGTCTATAGTAGTACCACTATATAGGGAATAGGGCTCTGGTCTATAGTAGTACCACTATATAGGGAATAGGGCTCTGGTCTATAGTATTACCACTATATAGGGAATAGGGCTCTGGTCTATAGTAGTACCACTATATAGGGAATAGGGCTCTGGTCTATAGTAGTACCACTATATAGGGAATAGGGCTCTGGTCTATAGTAGTACCACTATATAGGGAATAGGGCTCTGGTCTATAGTATTACCACTATATAGGGAATAGGGCTCTGGTCTATAGTAGTACCACTATATAGGGAATAGGGCTCTGGTCTAAAGTAGTGCACTATATAGGGATAGGGCTCTGGTCTATAGTATTACCACTATATAGGGAATAGGGCTCTGGTCTATAGTATTACCACTATATAGGGAATAGGGCTCTGGTCTATAGTAATACCACTATATAGGGAATAGGGCTCTGGTCTAAAGTAGTGTACTATATAGGGAATAGGGCTCTGGTCTATAGTAGTACCACTATATAGGGAATAGGGCTCTGGTCTATAGTAGTACCACTATATAGGGAATAGGGCTCTGGTCTATAGTAGTACCACTATATAGGGAATAGGGCTCTGGTCTATAGTAGTACCACTATATAGGGAATAGGGCTCTGGTCTATAGTAGTACCACTATATAGGGAATAGGGCTCTGGTCTATAGTATTACCACTATATAGGGAATAGGGCTCTGGTCTATAGTAGTACCACTATATAGGGAATAGGGCTCTGGTCTAAAGTAGTGCACTATATAGGGAATAGGGCTCTGGTCTATAGTATTACCACTATATAGGGAATAGGGCTCTGGTCTATAGTAGTGCACTATATAGGGAATAGGGTGCCATAGGGCTCTGGTCTATAGTAGTACCACTATATAGGGAATAGGGCTCTGGTCTATAGTAGTACCACTATATAGGGAATAGGGCTCTGGTCTATAGTAGTACCACTATATAGGGAATAGGGCTCTGGTCTATAGTAGTACCACTATATAGGGAATAGGGCTCTGGTCTGTAGTAGTACCACTATATAGGGAATAGGGCTCTGGTCTATAGTGGTACCACTATATAGGGAATAGGGCTCTGGTCTATAGTAGTACCACTATATAGGGAATAGGGCTCTGGTCTATAGTAGTACCACTATATAGGGAATAGGGCTCTGGTCTATAGTAGTACCACTATACAGGGAATAGGGCTCTGGCCTAAAGTAGTGTACTATATAGGGAATAGGGCTCTGGTCTATAGTAGTACCACTATATAGGGAATAGGGCTCTGGTCTATAGTAGTACCACTATATAGGGAATAGGGCTCTGGTCTATAGTAGTACCACTATATAGGGAATAGGGCTCTGGTCTATAGTAGTACCACTATATAGGGAATAGGGCTCTGGTCTATAGTAGTACCACTATATAGGGAATAGGGCTCTGGTCTATAGTGGTACCACTATATAGGGAATAGGGCTCTGGTCTATAGTAGTACCACTATATAGGGAATAGGGCTCTGGTCTATAGTAGTACCACTATATAGGGAATAGGGCTCTGGTCTATAGTAGTACCACTATATAGGGAATAGGGCTCTGGTCTATAGTAGTACCACTATATAGGGAATAGGGCTCTGGTCTATAGTAGTACCACTATATAGGGAATAGGGCTCTGGTCTATAGTAGTACCACTATATAGGGAATAGGGCTCTGGTCTATAGTAGTACCACTATATAGGGAATAGGGCTCTGGTCTATAGTAGTACCACTATATTGGGAATAGGGCTCTGCTCTATAGTAGTACCACTATATAGGGAATAGGAATCTGGTCTATAGTAGTACCACTATATAGGAATAGGGCTCTGGTCTATAGTAGTACCACTATATAGGGAATAGGGCTCTGGTCTATAGTAGTACCACTATATAGGGAATAGGGCTCTGGTCTATAGTAGTACCACTATATAGGGAATAGGGCTCTGGTCTATAGTGGTACCACTATATAGGGAATAGGGCTCTGGTCTATAGTAGTACCACTATATAGGGAATAGGGCTCTGGTCTATAGTAGTACCACTATATAGGGAATAGGGCTCTGGTCTATAGTAGTACCACTATATAGGGAATAGGGCTCTGGTCTATAGTAGTACCACTATATAGGGAATAGGGCTCTGGTCTATAGTAGTACCACTATATAGGGAATAGGGCTCTGGTCTATAGTAGTACCACTATATAGGGAATAGGGCTCTGGTCTATAGTAGTACCACTATATAGGGAATAGGGCTCTGGTCTATAGTAGTACCACTATATAGGGAATAGGGCTCTGGTCTATAGTAGTACCACTATATAGGGAATAGGGCCCTGGTCTATAGTAGTACCACCATATAGGAATAGGGCTCTGGTCTATAGTAGTACCACTATATAGGGAATAGGGCTCTTGTCTATAGTAGTACCACTATATAGGGAATAGGACTCTGGTCTATAGTAGTACCACTATATAGGGAATAGGGCTCTGGTCTATAGTAGTACCACTATATAGGGAATAGGGCTCTGGTCTATAGTAGTACCACTATATAGGAATAGGGCTCTGGTCTATAGTAGTACCACTATATAGGGAATAGGGCTCTGGTCTATAGTAGTACCACTATATAGGGAATAGGGCTCTGGTCTATAGTAGTACCACTATATAGGAATAGGGCTCTGGTCTATAGTAGTACCACTATATAGGGAATAGGGCTCTGGTCTATAGTAGTACCACTATATAGGGAATAGGGCTCTGGTCTATAGTAGTACCACTATATAGGGAATAGGGCTCTGGTCTATAGTAGTACCACTATATAGGGAATAGGACTCTGGTCTATAGTAGTACCACTATATAGGGAATAGGGCTCTGGTCTATAGTAGTACCACTATATAGGGAATAGGGCTCTGGTCTATAGTAGTACCACTATATAGGGAATAGGGCTCTGGTCTATAGTAGTACCACTATATAGGGAATAGGACTCTGGTCTATAGTAGTACCACTATATAGGGAATAGGGCTCTGGTCTATAGTAGTACCACTATATAGGGAATAGGGCTCTGGTCTATAGTAGTACCACTATATAGGGAATAGGACTCTGGTCTATAGTAGTACCACTATATAGGGAATAGTATCTGGTCTATAGTATTACCACTATATAGGGAATAGGGCTCTGGTCTATAGTAGTACCACTATATAGGGAATAGGGCTCTGGTCTAAAGTAGTGCACTATATAGGGGATAGGGCTCTGGTCTATAGTATTACCACTATATAGGGAATAGGGCTCTGGTCTATAGTATTACCACTATATAGGAATAGGGCTCTGGTCTATAGTAATACCACTATATAGGAATAGGGCTCTGGTCTATAGTAGTACCACTATATAGGGAATAGGGCTCTGGTCTATAGTAGTACCACTATATAGGGAATAGGGCTCTGGTCTATAGTAGTACCACTATATAGGGAATAGGGCTCTGGTCTATAGTAGTACCACTATATAGGGAATAGGGCTCTGGTCTATAGTAGTGTTCTATATAGGGAATAGGACTCTGGTCTATAGTAGTACCACTATATAGGGAATAGGGCTCTGGTCTATAGTAGTACCACTATATAGGGAATAGGGCTCTGGTCTATAGTAGTACCACTATATAGGGAATAGGGCTCTGGTCTATAGTAGTACCACTATATAGGAATAGGGCTCTGGTCTATAGTAGTACCACTATATAGGGAATAGGGCTCTGGTCTATAGTAGTACCACTATATAGGGAATAGGGCTCTGCTCTATAGTAGTACCACTATATAGGAATAGGGCTCTGGTCTATAGTAGTACCACTATATAGGGAATAGGGCTCTGGTCTATAGTAGTACCACTATATAGGGAATAGGGCTCTGGTCTATAGTATTACCACTATATAGGGAATAGGGCTCTGGTCTATAGTAGTACCACTATATAGGGAATAGGGCTCTGGTCTATAGTAGTACCACTATATAGGAATAGGGCTCTGGTCTATAGTAGTACCACTATATAGGGAATAGGGCTCTGGTCTATAGTAGTACCACTATATAGGGAATAGGGCTCTGGTCTATAGTAGTACCACTATATAGACAATAGGGCTCTGGTCTATAGTAGTACCACTATATAGGAATAGGGCTCTGGTCTATAGTAGTACCACTATATAGGGAATAGGGCTCTGGTCTATAGTAGTACCACTATATAGGAATAGGGCTCTGGTCTATAGTAGTACCACTATATAGGGAATAGGGCTCTGGTCTATAGTAGTACCACTATATAGGAATAGGGCTCTGGTCTATAGTAGTACCACTATATAGGAATAGGGCTCTGGTCTATAGTAGTACCACTATATAGGAATAGGGCTCTGGTCTATAGTAGTACCACTATATAGGGAATAGGGCTCTGGTCTATAGTAGTACCACTATATAGGGAATAGGGCTCTGGTCTATAGTAGTACCACTATATAGGGAATAGGGCTCTGGTCTATAGTAGTACCACTATATAGGGAATAGGGCTCTGGTCTATAGTAGTACCACTATATAGGGAATAGGGCTCTGGTCTATAGTAGTACCACTATATAGGGAATAGGGCTCTGGTCTATAGTAGTACCACTATATAGGGAATAGGGAGCCAGTTGGGACGTAGATAATCTAACATACGGAGAGTGAAGAGGTTTAGCAGGAGGTCAGAGGTCACTATGGGAACCGTTATCTTTCACCGTAGATTAGATCGTTGAACACCACCGCTAACAAGCCACAGAGGCTAAACTGTACGTTTAGTTGGCCGTGGCGCAGCGCGGTTCTGGGCCCAGCGTGTCTCGCCAAGTTCACTTCTAAGGCATCAGAAGGCAGATCAATGAGGGGGGGGGACACACACCCAGACATTAAGAGGCAGCCGCTCTAAGTTAACTTCTAAGGCATCAGGAGGCAGATCAGTGGGGGGGGGGGACACACACACCCAGACATTAAGAGGCAGCCGCTCTAAGTTAACTTCTAAGGCATCAGGAGGCAGATCAGTGAGGGGGGACACACACACCCAGACATTAAGAGGCAGCCGCTCTAAGTTAACTTCTAAGGCATCAGGAGGCAGATCAGTGAGGGGGGACACACACCCAGACATTAAGAGGCAGCAGCTCTAAGTTAACTTCTAAGGCATCAGGAGGCAGATAAGTGAGGGGGGACACACACCCAGACATTAAGAGGCAGCAGCTCTAAGTTAACTTCTAAGGCATCAGAAGGCAGATCAGTGAGGGGGGCACACACACCCAGACATTAAGAGGCAGCCGCTCTAAGTTAACTTCTAAGGCATCAGGAGGCAGATCAGTGAGGGGGGGGGACACACACACCCAGACATTAAGAGGCAGCAGCTCCAAGTTAACTTCTAAGGCATCAGGAGGCAGATCAGTGAGGGGGGGACACACACACCCCAGACATTAAGAGGCAGCCGCTCTAAGTTAACTTCTAAGGCATCAGGAGGCAGATAAGTGAGGGGGGACACACACCCAGACATTAAGAGGCAGCAGCTCTAAGTTAACTTCTAAGGCATCAGGAGGCAGATCAGTGAGGGGGGGGACACACACACCCAGACATTAAGAGGCAGCAGCTCCAAGTTAACTTCTAAGGCATCAGGAAGCAGATAAGTGAGGGGGGACACACACCCAGACATTAAGAGGCAGCAGCTCTAAGTTAACTTCTAAGGCATCAGAAGGCAGATCAGTGAGGGGGGACACACACCCAGACATTAAGAGGCAGCCGCTCTAAGTTAACTTCTAAGGCATCAGGAGGCAGATCAGTGAGGGGGGACACACACAGCCAGACATTAAGAGGCAGCAGCTCTAAGTTAACTTCTAAGGCATCAGGAGTCAGATAAGTGAGGGGGGACACACACCCAGACATTAAGAGGCAGCCGCTCTAAGTTAACTTCTAAGGCATCAGGAGGCAGATCAGTGAGGGGGGCACACCCAGACATTAAGAGGCAGCAGCTCCAAGTTAACTTCTAAGGCATCAGGAGGAAGATAAGTGAGGGGGGACACACACCAGACATTAAGAGGCAGCAGCTCTAAGTTAACTTCTAAGGCATCAGGAGGCAGATAAGTGAGGGGGGACACACACCCAGACATTAAGAGGCAGCCGCTCTAAGTTAACTTCTAAGGCATCAGGAGGCAGATCAGTGAGGGGGGACACACACACCCAGACATTAAGAGGCAGCAGCTCCAAGTTAACTTCTAAGGCATCAGAAGGCAGATCAGTGAGGGGGGACACACACACCCAGACATTAAGAGGCAGTAGCTCCAAGTTAACTTCTAAGGCATCAGGAGGCAGATAAGTGAGGGGGGTCACACACCCAGACATTAAGAGGCAGCAGCTCCAAGTTAACTTCATGCCTCCTCCTCAATTAATAGCTTCCAGTAACCTGAGATCCCAACAGGAACGTTTGTAAAATAAATAAACCCGATTTTATCGTAACTTTCGCGGCCGATTTAACAATGTGGGATAGAAAACAAAAGGTAACACCTGTGTTTATTTAGCTGTTATATCAGCGTTCTGATCTGCCGTGACAGACTATACCGTCAACATGGCACAAGTAGTCTGGGTAGTTTGTCTATGTAGCTGGCTTTGGTGAGAGTGGGAGAGAGACAGGGAGAGAAGAGAGAGAGAGGGGAGAGGGAGAGGGAGGAGAGGGGGAGAGAGAGGGGGAGAGAGAGGGGGAGAGAGAGAGAGGGGGGAGAGTAAGAGAGAGAGAGGGGGAGAGAGGGGGAGAGAGAGAGAGAGAGAGAGAGAGAGAGAGAGAGAGAGAGAGAGAGAGAGAGAGAGAGAGAGAGAGAGGGAGAGAGGGAGAGGAGGGGGAGAGAGAGAGAGGGGGAGGGAGAGAGGGGAGAGAGAGAGGGGTAGAGGGAGAGGGGAGAGAGAGAGGGGCGAGAGAGAAAGAGAGAAAGGGAGAGAGAGAGAGAGAGAGAGAGAGAGAGAGAGAGAGAGAGAGAGAGAGAGAAGGGGGAGAGAGAGAGAGAGAGAGAGAGAGAGAGAGAGAGAGAGAGAGAGAGAGGGGGGGAGAGGGAGACAGAGAGAGACAGAGAGAGAGAGAGAGAGAGAGAGAGAGAGAGAGAGAGAGAGAGAGAGAGAGAGAGACAGAGAGAGAGAGAGAGAGAGAGAGAGAGAGAGAGAGAGAGAGAGAGAGAGAGAGAGACAGAGAGAGAGAGAGAGAGACAGAGAGAGAGAGAGAGAGAGAGAGAGAGAGAGAGAGAGAGAGAGAGAGAGAGAGAGAGAGAGAGAGAGAGAGAGAGAGAGAGATGATTAAATGTTTTCAGACAGCTGGGAACCTCTGTGTTTGGGAGCACAAAGACAGGGCGACGTCTCTGTTGACCACAAATCACCCGCTATTTAGAACCACCCCAAAATACACCATAAAATAACTTTCCCCGACTCAAAACTCAGAGACAAACCTCCACTTTGGAGTCTCGCAGTGGGAAAACAAAAGCCTTTTTGTTTACTCTGCATACAAACACAGACATAAATGCTGTGGTAACCGTGTCTTAGTTGTCCAGTTGTTCATCCAACAACAGCCCTGAGGAGATACCACGTATCCCAAACGCCACTCTATTCCCTATATTGTGGGAATAGGGAATAAGGGAATAGGGAATAAGGGTGCTGTTTGGGATGAAGGTACAGAGAAGAGGAGAGACATGCTGTGGGATACTAGAGAAGAGGATGTTGATTTAGGCTTCTTCACTCATTTAGGGGAGCTGAAAGTGTTTTTTCTTTTTCAGAGTGAGAGAATACGTGTGTTCCAGGTTGTCCTGTCAGACAGATCTGGGATCAGATTATTATCAGAGAGGACACACGTGTTCTGGGTAGAGGTTGTCCTGTCAGACAGATCTGGGATCAGATTATTATCAGAGAGGACACATGTGTTCTGGGTAGAGGTTGTCCTGTCAGACAGATCTGGGATCAGATTATTATCAGAGAGGACACACGTGTTCTGGGTAGAGGTTGTCCTGTCAGACAGATCTGGGATCAGATTATTATAAGAGAGGACACACGTGTATCAGTCAGCAGGTATCAGTCAGCAGGTATCAGTCAGTAGGTATCAGTCAGCAGGTATCAGTCAGCAGGTATCAGGTATCAGTCAGCAGGTATCAGTCAGCAGGTATCAGTCAGTAGGTATCAGTCAGCAGGTATCAGTCAGCAGGTATCAGTCAGTAGGTATCAGTCAGCAGGTATCAGTCAGCAGGTATCAGTCAGCAGGTATCAGTCAGTAGGTATCAGTCAGCAGGTATCAGTCAGCAGGTATCAGGTATCAGTCAGCAGGTATCAGGTATCAGTCAGCAGGTATCAGTCAGCAGGTATCAGTCAGTAGGTATCAGTCAGCAGGTATCAGTCAGCAGGTATCAGGTATCAGTCAGCAGGTATCAGGTATCAGTCAGCAGGTATCAGGTATCAGTCAGCAGGTATCAGTCAGCAGGTATCAGTCAGCAGGTATCAGTCAGCAGGTATAAGTCAGCAGGTATCAGTCATCAGGTGTCAGTCAGCAGGTATCAGTCAGCAGGTATCAGTCAGCAGGTATCAGTCAGCATTTATCAGTCAGCAGGTATCAGTCAGCAGGTATCAGTCAGCAGGTATCAGTCATCAGGTATCAGTCAGCAGGTATCAGTCAGCAGGTATCAGTCAGCAGATATCAGTCAGCAGGTATCAGTCAGCAGGTATCAGTCATCAGTCAGCAGGTATCAGTCAGCAGGTATCAGTCATCAGTCAGCAGGTATCAGTCAGCAGTCATCAGGTATCAGTCATCAGTCATCAGATATCAGTCATCAGTCAGCAGTCAGCAGATATCAGTCAGCAGTCATCAGTCATCAGTCATCAGTCATCAGTCATCAGTCATCAGGTATCAGTCATCAGTCATCAGTCATCAGTCATCAGTCATCAGTCAGCAGTCATCAGGTATCAGTCATCAGTCATCAGTCAGCAGTCATCAGTCATCAGTGAGCAGGTATCAGTCAGCCAGTATCAGTCAGTAGGTATCAGTCATCAGTCATCAGTCATCAGTCATCAGTCATCAGTCAGCAGTCATCAGGTATCAGTCATCAGTCATCAGGTATCAGTCATCAGTCAGCAGTCATCAGTCATCAGTCATCAGGTATCAGTCATCAGTCATCAGGTATCAGTCATCAGTCATCAGTCATCAGTCATCAGTCATCAGTCATCAGTCAGCAGTCAGCAGATATCAGTCATCAGTCATCAGTCATCAGTCATCAGTCATCAGTCATCAGTCATCAGTCAGCAGATATCAGTCAGCAGTCAGCAGTCATCAGGTATCAGTCATCAGTCATCAGTCAGCAGTCATCAGTCATCAGTCATCAGTCATCAGTCATCAGTCAGCAGTCATCAGTCATCAGTCATCAGTCATCAGTCATCAGGTATCAGTCATCAGTCATCAGTCATCAGTCATCAGTCATCAGGGATCAGTCATCAGTCATCAGTCATCAGTCATCAGTCATCAGTCATCAGTCATCAGGTATCAGTCATCAGTCATCAGGTATCAGTCATCAGTCATCAGTCATCAGTCATCAGTCATCAGTCAGCAGTCATCAGGTATCAGTCATCAGTCATCAGGTATCAGTCATCAGTCATCAGTCATCAGTCATCAGTCATCAGGTATCAGTCATCAGGTATCAGTCATCAGTTATCAGTCATCAGTCATCAGTCATCAGTCAGCAGTCAGCAGATATCAGTCATCAGTCATCAGTCATCAGTCATCAGTCATCAGTCATCAGTCATCAGGTATCAGTCATCAGTCATCAGTCATCAGTCATCAGTCATCAGTCATCAGTCATCAGTCAGCAGATATCAGTCATCAGTCATCAGTCATCAGTCATCAGTCATCAGTCAGCAGTCAGCAGATATCAGTCATCAGTCATCAGTCATCAGTCATCAGTCAGCAGATATCAGTCATCAGCCATCAGTCATCAGTCATCAGTCAGCAGTCAGCAGATATCAGTCATCAGTCATCAGTCATCAATCAGCAGTCATCAGTCATCAGTCATCAGTCATCAGGTATCAGTCATCAGTCATCAGTCATCAGTCATCAGGGATCAGTCATCAGTCATCAGTCATCAGTCATCAGTCATCAGGTATCAGTCATCAGTCATCAGGTATCAGTCATCAGTCATCAGGTATCAGTCATCAGGGATCAGTCATCAGTCATCAGTCATCAGTCATCAGTCATCAGGTATCAGTCATCAGTCATCAGGTATCAGTCATCAGTCATCAGTCATCAGTCATCAGTCATCAGGTATCAGTCATCAGTCATCAGTCATCAGTCATCAGGTATCAGTCATCAGTCATCAGGTATCAGTCATCAGTCATCAGTCATCAGTCATCAGTCATCAGGTATCAGTCATCAGTCATCAGTCATCAGTCATCAGGTATCAGTCATCAGTCAGCAGTCATCAGTCATCAGTCATCAGTCATCAGGTATCAGTCATCAGGTATCAGTCATCAGTCATCAGTCATCAGTCAGCAGATATCAGTCATCAGTCATCAGTCATCAGTCATCAGTCATCAGTCAGCAGTCAGCAGATATCAGTCATCAGTCATCAATCAGCAGTCATCAGTCATCAGTCATCAGTCATCAGTCATCAGTCATCAGTCATCAGGTATCAGTCATCAGTCATCAGTCATCAGTCATCAGGGATCAGTCATCAGTCATCAGTCATCAGTCATCAGGTATCAGTCATCAGTCATCAGGTATCAGTCATCAGTCATCAGGTATCAGTCATCAGTCATCAGTCATCAGTCATCAGGTATCAGTCATCAGTCATCAGTCATCAGTCATCAGTCATCAGGGATCAGTCATCAGTCATCAGGTATCAGTCAGCAGTCAGCAGTCATCAGGTATCAGTCATCAGTCATCAGTCATCAGTCATCAGTCATCAGGTATCAGTCATCAGGGATCAGTCATCAGTCATCAGTCAGCAGTCATCAGTCATCAGTCATCAGTCATCAGTCATCAGTCATCAGTCATCAGTCAACAGGTATCAGTCATCAGTCATCAGTCATCAGTCATCAGTCATCAGTCATCAGTCATCAGGTATCAGTTATCAGTCATCAGTCATCAGTCATCAGTCATCAGTCATCAGTCATCAGGTATCAGTCATCAGTCATCAGTCATCAGTCAGCAGTCATCAGGTATCAGTCATCAGTCATCAGTCATCAGTCATCAGGTATCAGTCAACTGAAATGTGTGATCCGGTCTCAACAGCAGTTGTTACTAAACTACGTGATGCTGATCTAGGGTTGAAGTAGTGGTCAGACTGAGAGCGTATCTGATCTGAGAGTTTGGCATCAACGGAAGCAGCAGAGTGTCTTGTCTCATTCACGTCATGTGTTCTCTTGTTATCATTAAACAGTGGAAGTATCTGATCTGAGAGTTTGGCATCAACGGAAGCAGCAGAGTGTCTTGTCTCATTCACGTCATGTGTTCTCTTGTTATCATTAAACAGTGGAAGTGTTGCTTCATTGTGACTGACCTGAAAAAAAGAGACAAGCAACAACAACAATGTCTCTCAGTCTTAATAATAATAATTAAATTAGATAATAATAATAATTAAAGTTGTTTGACGGGCGCTTATATTTATCCTATTTCACATTTGTTCATGTTCAAGTGTATTAATACGCATGTGTGACTTGTAAATGTGTTTTTGTCAGATCCCATCTCCCCCTGAGACACCCTCAGAGAGTGGGGTCACGGCCAGGGTCTATCCCATCTCCACCTGAGACACCCTTGTAGAGTGGGGTCACGGCCAGTGTCTATCCCATCTCCACCTGAGAAACCCTCAGAGAGAGGGGTCACGGCCAGGGTCTATCCCATCTCCTCCTGAGACACCCTCAGAGAGTGGGGTCACGGCCAGGGTCTATCCCATCTCCTCCTGAGACACCCTCAGAGAGTGGGGTCACGGCCAGGGTCTATCCCATCTCCCCCTGAGACACACTCAGAGAGTGGGGTCACGGCCAGGTCTCCATATCCCATCTCCCCTGAGACACCCTCAGAGAGTGGGGTCACGGACAGGGTCTCCATATCCCATCTCCCCCTGAGACACCCTCAGAGAGTGGGGTCACGGCCAGGGTCTATCCCATCTCCCCTGAGACACCCTCAGAGAGTGGGGTCACGGCCAGGGTCTATCCCACCTCCCCTGAGACACCCTCAGAGAGTGGGGTCATGGCCAGGGTCTCCATATCCCATCTCCCCCTGAGACACCCTTGTAGAGTGGGGTCATGGCCAGGGTCTCCATATCCCATCTCCCCCTGAGATACCCTCAGAGAGTGGGGTCACGGCCAGGGTCTCCATATCCCATCTCCCCCTGAGACACCCTCAGAGAGTGGGGTCACGGACAGGGTCTATCCCATCTCCTCCTGAGAAACCCTCAGAGAGTGGGGTCACGGCCAGGGTCTATCCCATCTCCCCCTGAGACACCCTCAGAGAGTGGGGTCACGGCCAGGGTCTCCATATCCCATCTCCCCCTGAGACACCCTCAGAGAGTGGGGTCACGGACAGGGTCTCCATATCCCATCTCCCCTGAGACACCCTCAGAGAGTGGGGTCACGGCCAGGGTCTCCATATCCCATCTCCCCCTGAGACACCCTCAGAGAGTGGGGTCACGGCCAGGGTCTCCATATCGCATCTCCTCCTGAGACACCCTCAGAGAGTGGGGTCACGGCCAGGGTCTCCATATCCCATCTCCCCCTGAGACACCCTTAGAGAGTGGGGTCACGGCCAGGGTCTATCCCATCTCCTCCTGAGACACACTCAGAGAGTGGGGTCACGGCCAGGGTCTATCCCATCTCCCCTGAGACACCCTCAGAGAGTGGGGTCACGGCCAGGGTCCCCATATCCCATCTCCTCCTGAGACACCCTCAGAGAGTGGGGTCACGGCCAGGGTCTCCATATCCCATCTCCCCCTGAGACACCCTCAGAGAGTGGGGTCACGGCCAGGGTCTCCATATCCCATCTCCTCCTGAGACACCCTCAGAGAGTGGGGTCACGGCCAGGGTCTCCATATCCCATCTCCTCCTGAGAAACCCTCAGAGAGTGGGGTCACGGCCAGGGTCTATCCCATCTCCCCTGAGACACCCTCAGAGAGTGGGGTCACGGCCAGGGTCTCCATATCCCATCTCCTCCTGAGACACCCTCAGAGAGTGGGGTCACGGCCAGGGTCTATCCCATCTCCTCCTGAGACACCCTCAGAGAGTGGGGTCACGGCCAGGGTCTATCCCATCTCCCCCTGAGACACCCTCAGGGAGTGGGGTCACGGCCAGGGTCTATCCCATCTCCCCTGAGACACCCTCAGAGAGTGGGGTCACGGCCAGGGTCTCCATATCCCATCTCCTCCTGAGACACCCTCAGAGAGTGGGGTCACGGCCAGGGTCTCCATATCCCATCTCCTCCTGAGACACCCTCAGAGAGTGGGGTCACGGCCAGGGTCTCCATATCCCATCTCCTCCTGAGACACCCTCAGATATTGGGGTCACGGCCAGGTACTCCATATCCCATCTCCCCCTGAGACACCCTCAGAGAGTGGGGTCACGGCCAGGGTCTATCCCATCTCCTCCTGAGACACCCTCAGAGAGTGGGGTCACGGCCAGGGTCTCCATATCCCATCTCCCCCTGAGACACCCTCAGAGAGCGGGGTCACGGCCAGGGTCTCCATATCCCATCTCCCCCTGAGACACCCTCAGAGAGCGGGGTCACGGACAGGGTCTCCATATCCCATCTCCCCCTGAGACACCCTCAGAGAGCGGGGTCACGGCCAGGGTCTCCATATCCCATCTCCTCCTGAGACACCCTCAGGGAGTGGGGTCACGGCCAGGGTCTCCATATCCCATCTCCCCCTGAGACCCTCAGAGAGTGGGGTCACGGCCAGGGTCTATCCCATCTCCTCCTGAGACACCCTCAGAGAGTGGGGTCACGGCCAGGGTCTCCATATCCCATCTCCTCCTGAGACACCCTCAGAGAGTGGGGTCACGGCCAGGGTCTATCCCATCTCCTCCTGAGACACCCTCAGAGAGTGGGGTCACGGCCAAGGTCTCCATAACCCATCTCCTCCTGAGACACCCTCAGAGAGTGGGGTCACGGCCAGGGTCTCCATATCCCATCTCCCCCTGAGACCCTCAGAGAGTGGGGTCACGGCCAGGGTCTATCCCATCTCCTCCTGAGACACCCTTTTGAGAGTGGGGTCATGGCCAGGGTCTCCATATCCCATCTCCACCTGAGACACCCTCAGAGAGTGGGGTCACGGCCAGGGTCTCCATATCCCATCTCCACCTGAGACACCCTCAGAGAGTGGGGTCACGGCCAGGGTCTATCCCATCTCACGGACAGCAGTGGTGGAAAGTACTTAGGTAAAAATATTTGAAGGTCTCAAGTATCTGCACTTTACTATTTATATTTTTTAACAACTTTTACTTTTACTTCACTACCTTCCCGAAGAAAATGTTGTTCTTTTTACTGCGTACATTTGCCAGGACAAACCAATAGTACTCATGACATCTTGAATACTTAGCAGGACAGGAACATTGTCAGATTCCCGCACTTATCACTAAACACTTGATCATCTCTACTGCCTCTGGGCTGGCGGGAATCACTAAACACAAATGCATCTTCTGTAAATAATGTCCCTCTATCCCTCTACCCATCCCTCCATCCCTCTACCCATCTCTCCACCCATCCCTCTATCCATCCCTCTACCCATCCCTCTACCCATCCCTCCATCCCTCTACCCATCCCTCTACCCATCCCTCCATCCCTCTACCCATCCCTCCATCCCTCTATCCATCCCTCTATCCATCCCTCTACCCATCCCTCTACCCATCCCTCCATCCCTCTATCCATCCCTCTATCCATCCCTCTACCCATCCCTCTACCCATCCCTCTACCCATCCCTCTACCCATCCCTCTACCCATCCCTCCATCCCTCTACCCATCCCTCTACCCATCCCTCCATCCCTCTACCCATCCCTCCATCCCTCTACCCATCCCTCCATCCCTCTACCCTTCCCTCTATCCATCCCTCTACCCATCCCTCTACCCATCCCTCCATCCCTCTACCCATCCCTGAGATGGGATATGGAGACCCTGTCCATGACCCCACTCTCTGAGTGTTGGAGTGTGACGCCGGCCCCTCTACCCATCCCTCCATCCCTCTACCCATCCCTGAGATGGGATATGGAGACCCTGTCCATGACCCCACTCTCTGAGTGTTGGAGTGTGACGCCGGCCCCTCTACCCATCCCTCCATCCCTCTACCCATCCCTGAGATGGGATATGGAGACCCTGTCCATGACCCCACTCTCTGAGTGTTGGAGTGTGACGCCGGCTCCTCTACCCATCCCTCCATCCCTCTACCCATCCCTGAGATGGGATATGGAGACCCTGTCCATGACCCCACTCTCTGAGTGTTGGAGTGTGACGCCGGCTCCTCTACCCATCCCTCCATCCCTCTACCCATCCCTGAGATGGGATATGGAGACCCTGTCCATGACCCCACTCTCTGAGTGTTGGAGTGTGACGCCGGCCCCTCTACCCATCCCTCCATCCCTCTACCCATCCCTGAGATGGGATATGGAGACCCTGTCCATGACCCCACTCTCTGAGTGTTGGAGTGTGACGCCGGCTCCTCTACCCATCCCTCCATCCCTCTACCCATCCCTGAGATGGGATATGGAGACCCTGTCCATGACCCCACTCTCTGAGTGTTGGAGTGTGACGCCGGCTCCTCTACCCATCCCTCCATCCCTCTACCCATCCCTGAGATGGGATATGGAGACCCTGTCCATGACCCCACTCTCTGAGTGTTGGAGTGTGACGCCGGCTCCTCTACCCATCCCTCCATCCCTCTACCCATCCCTGAGATGGGATATGGAGACCCTGTCCATGACCCCACTCTCTGAGTGTTGGAGTGTGACGCCGGCTCCTCTACCCATCCCTCCATCCCTCTACCCATCCCTGAGATGGGATATGGAGACCCTGTCCATGACCCCACTCTCTGAGTGTTGGAGTGTGACGCCGGCTCCTCTACCCATCCCTCCATCCCTCTACCCATCCCTGAGATGGGATATGGAGACCCTGTCCATGACCCCACTCTCTGAGTGTTGGAGTGTGACGCCGGCTCCTCTACCCATCCCTCCATCCCTCTACCCATCCCTGAGATGGGATATGGAGACCCTGTCCATGACCCCACTCTCTGAGTGTTGGAGTGTGACGCCGGCTCCTCTACCCATCCCTCCATCCCTCTACCCATCCCTGAGATGGGATATGGAGACCCTGTCCATGACCCCACTCTCTGAGTGTTGGAGTGTGACGCCGGCTCCTCTACCCATCCCTCCATCCCTCTACCCATCCCTGAGATGGGATATGGAGACCCTGTCCATGACCCCACTCTCTGAGTGTTGGAGTGTGACGCCGGCTCCTCTACCCATCCCTCCATCCCTCTACCCATCCCTGAGATGGGATATGGAGACCCTGTCCATGACCCCACTCTCTGAGTGTTGGAGTGTGACGCCGGCTCCTCTACCCATCCCTCCATCCCTCTACCCATCCCTGAGATGGGATATGGAGACCCTGTCCATGACCCCACTCTCTGAGTGTTGGAGTGTGACGCCGGCTCCTCTACCCATCCCTCCATCCCTCTACCCATCCCTGAGATGGGATATGGAGACCCTGTCCATGACCCCACTCTCTGAGTGTTGGAGTGTGACGCCGGCTCCTCTACCCATCCCTCCATCCCTCTACCCATCCCTGAGATGGGATATGGAGACCCTGTCCATGACCCCACTCTCTGAGTGTTGGAGTGTGACGCCGGCTCCTCTACCCATCCCTCCATCCCTCTACCCATCCCTGAGATGGGATATGGAGACCCTGTCCATGACCCCACTCTCTGAGTGTTGGAGTGTGACGCCGGCTCCTCTACCCATCCCTCCATCCCTCTACCCATCCCTGAGATGGGATATGGAGACCCTGTCCATGACCCCACTCTCTGAGTGTTGGAGTGTGACGCCGGCTCCTCTACCCATCCCTCCATCCCTCTACCCATCCCTGAGATGGGATATGGAGACCCTGTCCATGACCCCACTCTCTGAGTGTTGGAGTGTGACGCCGGCTCCTCTACCCATCCCTCCATCCCTCTACCCATCCCTGAGATCTCTGGAGGTGTCTGGGATATGGAGACCCTGTCCATGACCCCACTCTCTGAGTGTTGGAGTGTGACGCCGGCTCCTCTACCCATCCCTCCATCCCTCTACCCATCCCTGAGATGGGATATGGAGACCCTGTCCATGACCCCACTCTCTGAGTGTTGGAGTGTGACGCCGGCTCCTCTACCCATCCCTCCATCCCTCTACCCATCCCTGAGATGGGATATGGAGACCCTGTCCATGACCCCACTCTCTGAGTGTTGGAGTGTGACGCCGGCCCCTCTACCCATCCCTCCATCCCTCTACCCATCCCTGAGATGGGATATGGAGACCCTGTCCATGACCCCACTCTCTGAGTGTTGGAGTGTGACGCCGGCTCCTCTACCCATCCCTCCATCCCTCTACCCATCCCTGAGATGGGATATGGAGACCCTGTCCATGACCCCACTCTCTGAGTGTTGGAGTGTGACGCCGGCTCCTCTACCCATCCCTCCATCCCTCTACCCATCCCTGAGATGGGATATGGAGACCCTGTCCATGACCCCACTCTCTGAGTGTTGGAGTGTGACGCCGGCTCCTCTACCCATCCCTCCATCCCTCTACCCATCCCTGAGATGGGATATGGAGACCCTGTCCATGACCCCACTCTCTGAGTGTTGGAGTGTGACGCCGGCCCCTCTACCCATCCCTCCATCCCTCTACCCATCCCTGAGATGGGATATGGAGACCCTGTCCATGACCCCACTCTCTGAGTGTTGGAGTGTGACGCCGGCCCCTCTACCCATCCCTCCATCCCTCTACCCATCCCTGAGATGGGATATGGATACCCTGTCCATGACCCCACTCTCTGAGTGTTGGAGTGTGACGCCGGCCCCTCTACCCATCCCTCCATCCCTCTACCCATCCCTGAGATGGGATATGGAGACCCTGTCCATGACCCCACTCTCTGAGTGTTGGAGTGTGACGCCGGCCCCTCTACCCATCCCTCCATCCCTCTACCCATCCCTGAGATGGGATATGGAGACCCTGTCCATGACCCCACTCTCTGAGTGTTGGAGTGTGACGCCGGCCCCTCTACCCATCCCTCCATCCCTCTACCCATCCCTGAGATGGGATATGGAGACCCTGTCCATGACCCCACTCTCTGAGTGTTGGAGTGTGACGCCGGCCCCTCTACCCATCCCTCCATCCCTCTACCCATCCCTGAGATGGGATATGGAGACCCTGTCCATGACCCCACTCTCTGAGTGTTGGAGTGTGACGCCGGCCCCTCTACCCATCCCTCCATCCCTCTACCCATCCCTGAGATGGGATATGGAGACCCTGTCCATGACCCCACTCTCTGAGTGTTGGAGTGTGACGCCGGCTCCTCTACCCATCCCTCCATCTCTCTACCCATCCCTGAGATGGGATATGGAGACCCTGTCCATGACCCCACTCTCTGAGTGTTGGAGTGTGACGCCGGCTCCTCTACCCATCCCTCCATCCCTCTACCCATCCCTGAGATGGGATATGGAGACCCTGTCCATGACCCCACTCTCTGAGTGTTGGAGTGTGACGCCGACTCCTCTACCCATCCCTCCATCCCTCTACCCATCCCTGAGATGGGATATGGAGACCCTGTCCATGACCCCACTCTCTGAGTGTTGGAGTGTGACGCCGGCTCCTCTACCCATCCCTCCATCCCTCTACCCATCCCTGAGATGGGATATGGAGACCCTGTCCATGACCCCACTCTCTGAGTGTTGGAGTGTGACGCCGGCTCCTCTACCCATCCCTCCATCCCTCTACCCATCCCTGAGATGGGATATGGAGACCCTGTCCATGACCCCACTCCGGAGACGACGACCACCGAGCACCACCCGAACAGGAAGGGGAGCCACCTTCAGTGGCAGCTAGTAGGCCGGAGACAACGACCACCGAGCACCACCCGAACGGGAAGGGGAACCACCTTCAGTGGCAGCTAGTAGACCGGAGACGACGACCGCCGAGCGCCACCCGAACGGGAAGGGGAACCACCTTCAGTGGCAGCTAGTAGACCGGAGACGACGACCGCCGAGCGCCACCCGAACAGGAAGGGGAGCCACCTTCAGTGGCAGCTAGTAGACCGGAGACAACGACCGCCGAGCACCACCCGAACAGGAAGGGGAGCCACCTTCAGTGGCAGCTAGTAGACCGGTCGACGACGACCACCGAGCACCACCCAAACAGGAAGGGGAGCCACCTTCAGTGGCAGCTGGTAGACCGGAGACGACGACCGCCGAGCGCCACCCGAACGGGAAGCGGAGCCACCTTCAGTGGCAGCTAGTAGTTCGGAGACGACGACCGCCGAGCGCCACCCGAACGGGATAGGGAGCCACGTTCAGTGGCAGCTAGTAGACCGGAGACGACAACCACCGAGCACCACCCGAACGGGAAGGGGAGCCACCTTCAGTGGCAGCTAGTAGACCGGAGACGACAACCACCGAGCACCACCCGAACGGGAAGGGGAGCCACCTTCAGTAATATTCGTGACAACTTAAGTATATTTAAAACCAAATACTTTTAGAATTTTACTAAAGTAGTATTTTACTGTGTGACTTTCCATTCTACTTGAGTCATTTTCTATTAACGAGTCTTAATGTTTACTCAAGCGTGGAGTTTTCTTGAATGGCTAACTAACTGAAAAGTGCTCCAGCAGTTCTCGAGACCGTGGATGATGTTTTCTCTCCCTACATCTCTATGGTAGACTGTGGATGATGTTCTCTCTACATCTCTATGGTAGACTGTGGCTGATGTTCTCTCCCTACATCTCTATGGTAGACTGTGGATGATGTTCTCTCTACATCTCTATGGTGGACTGTGGCTGATGTTCTCCCTACATCTCTATGGTAGACTGTGGATGATGTTCTCTCTCTACATCTCTATGGTAGACTGTGGATGATGTTCTCTCCCTACAACTCTATGGTAGACTGTGGCTGATGTTCTCCCTACAACTCTATGGTAGACTGTGGCTGATGTTCTCTCTCCATCTCTATGGTAGACTGTGGCTGATGTTCTCTCTCTACATCTCTATGGTAGACTGTGGCTGATGTTCTCTCTCTACATCTCTATGGTAGACTGTGGCTGATGTTCTCTCTACATCTCTATGGTAGACTGTCGCTGATGTTCTCTCTACATCTCTATGGTAGACTGTGGCTGATGTTCTCTCCCTACATCTCTATGGTAGACTGTGGATGATGTTCTCTCTCTACATCTCTATGGTAGACTGTCGCTGATGTTCTCTCTACATCTCCATGGTAGACTGTGGCCGATGTTCTCTCTCTACATCTCTATGGTAGACTGTGGCTGATGTTCTCTCTCTACATCTCTATGGTAGACTGTGGCTGATGTTCTCTCTACATCTCTATGGTAGACTGTGGATGATGTTCTCTCTACATCTCTATGGTAGACTGTGGCTGATGTTTTCTCCCTAGAATAAAGGTCTATTAGAGTGATACTTGTTCAATCTTTTTGCAGGTACATGGCAACAGTTGAACAAGATGAAGGATAAAGGAAACCGCACACTGCTCTTGATAGTATCAGAGCCTTCATCGGAGCCTTCGTCAGAGCCTTCGTCAGAGCCTACGTCGGAGCCTTCGTCGGAGCCTTCGTCAGAGCTCATCAGAGCCTTCGTCAGAGCTCGTCAGAGCCTTCGTAGGAGCCTTCGTCAGAGCTCATCAGAGCCTTCGTAGGAGCCTTCGTCGGAGCCTTCGTCAGAGCCTTCGTCAGAGCCCCGGTCAGAGCTTTCATCAGAGCCTTCATCAGAGCTCATCAGAGCCTTCGTCAGAGCTCATCAGAGCCTTCGTCAGAGCTCATCAGAGCCTTCGTCGGAGCTTTAGTCAAGAGCCTTCATCAGAGCCTTCGTCAGAGCCTTCGTCAGAGCTCATCGGAGACTTCGTCAGAGCTCATCAGAGCCTTCGTCGGAGCCTTCGTCAGAGCTCATCGGAGCCTTCGTCAGAGCTCATCGGAGCCTTCGTCAGAGCTCATCGGAGCCTTCGTCAGAGCTCATCAGAGCCTTCGTCGGAGCCTTCGTCAGAGCCTTCGTCAGAGCCTTCGTCAGAGCCTTCGTCGGAGCTCATCAGAGCCTTCGTCACCTCAGGTAGCCACACAATCACAGAGAGAGAGAGAGAGAGAGAGAGAGAGAATGTGTGTACGTATGTGTGTGTCTCTGTTTGTGTTTCTCTCTGTGCGTGTGTGTGTGTGTGTATGTGTGTGAGTACTTCTGAGGTCAGGCTTATGTAAGAGTGTGTTGAGGGGAGCGTGCTGTGGGGAGGCCTTGTGTGTGTGTATGCCTGTATGTGTGTGTATGGGTGAGTGTGTACAGGCTGTGAAAAGGGAAGTGTGTTATGTTTATCTCATTCCCTCGCAGGGCTTAGAGTCTTCCTGTGGCCGGCCCTGCAGTAGACACTCTGTAGCCGCAACACACACACACACACACACACACACACACACACACACACACACACACACACACACACACACACACACACACACACACACACACACACACACACACACACACACACACACACACACACACACACACACAGACCTACCTATCTGCCACAACAGGCAGAACCCAGAGTGACCAGAGTCTGTTAACACCACAGACATATCCACCCAACAAGATATCACCGTCTCACTTCACTATTCAACGTTTTATCTGTATGTGGGAGGTGGAGGTGGGGGGGGGGTAAATGTCAAATTTCTGCGTTTATGCATTAATTCCGTCTGGTTAAGGTAACGGTTTGGGATTCAAGAGAAAAAACTTGCAGGTCACGTAATAACTCCCCTGACCGTGCTGCAGGTCACGTAATAACTCCCTGACCGTGCTGCAGGTCACGTAATAACTACCCTGACCGTGCTGCAGGTCACGTAATAACTCCCCTGACCGTGCTGCAGGTCACGTAATAACTACCCTGACCGTGCTGCAGGTCACGTAATAACTCCCTGACCGTGCTGCAGGTCACGTAATAACTACCCTGACCGTGCTGCAGGTCACGTAATAACTACCCTGACCGTGCTGCAGGTCACGTAATAACTCCCCTGACCGTGCTGCAGGTCACGTAATAACTACCCTGACCGTGCTGCAGGTCACGTAATAACTACCCTGACCGTGCTGCAGGTCACGTAATAACTACCCTGACCGTGCTGCAGGTCACGTAATAACTCCCCTGACCGTGCTGCAGGTCACGTAATAACGTCCCTGACCGTGCTGCAGGTCACGTAATAACTCCCCTGACCGTGCTGCAGGTCACGTAATAACTACCCTGACCGTGCTGCAGGTCACGTAATAACGTCCCTGACCGTGCTGCAGGTCAAACTCCCCTGACCGTGCTGCAGGTCACGTGACTGTTTGCTACCTGCAGTGTTTGGTTTAATTGTGGACTGATGTTGTTCTCCGGGTTTTGTGATGAAACAAACGTAGGTGTAGTTGATATTATTCCTCCACTGTGTGACCGTTGTCTTGTTGTTGCCACGGGCCGTATTGTCCATCACGGTGGTGTACGAACTAATAGAGAAAACAACGCGATTATCACAACACAGGTTGTAAAATGGGCTTTTTAAGTGGCTTTGCTTCCCCAATGATATTACCCACGCTTGGCTTCCACAGTGATATTACCCACACTTGGCTTCCCCGGTGATATTACCCACACTTGGCTTCCTCAGTGATATTACCCACACTTGGCTTCCCCGGTGATATTACCCACACTTGGCTTCCTCAGTGATATTACCCACACTTGGCTTCCTCAGTGATATTACCCACGCTTGGCTTCCTCAGTGATATTACCCACGCTTGGCTTCCCAGTGATATTACCCACACTTGGCTTCCTCAGTGATATTACCCGCACTTGGCTTCCCGGTGATATTACCCACACTTAGCTTCCCAGTGATATTACCCACACTTGGCTTCCACAGTGATATTACCCACACTTGGCTTCCTCAGTGATATTACCCACGCTTGGCTTCCTCAGTGATATTACCCACGCTTGGCTTCCCCAGTGATATTACCCACACTTGGCTTCCTCAGTGATATTACCCACACTTGGCTTCCCCAGTGATATTACCCACGCTTGGCTTCCTCAGTGATATTACCCACGCTTGGCTTCCTCAGTGATATTACCCACGCTTGGCTTCCCCAGTGATATTACCCACGCTTGGCTTCCTCAGTGATATTACCCACACTTGGCTTCCCCAGTGATATTACCCACGCTTGGCTTCCACAGTGATATTACCCACGCTTGGCTTCCTCAGTGATATTACCCACACTTGGCTTCCTCAGTGATATTACCCACACTTGGCTTCCCCAGTGATATTACCCACACTTGGCTTCCTCAGTGATATTACCCACGCTTGGCTTCCTCAGTGATATTACCCACGCTTGGCTTCCCCAGTGATATTACCCACGCTTGGCTTCCTCAGTGATATTACCCACGCTTGGCTTCCTCAGTGATATTACCCACACTTGGCTTCCTCAGTGATATTACCCACGCTTGGCTTCCTCAGTGATATTACCCACGCTTGGCTTCCTCAGTGATATTACCCACGCTTGGCTTCCCCAGTGATATTACCCACGCTTGGCTTCCTCAGTGATATTACCCACGCTTGGCTTCCTCAGTGATATTACCCACGCTTGGCTTCCTCAGTGATATTACCCACGCTTGGCTTCCTCAGTGATATTACCCACGCTTGGCTTCCTCAGTGATATTACCCACACTTGGCTTCCCTAGTGATATAACCCCACGCACCACTACTCCCTAGTGATATTACCCACGCTTGGCTTCCCTAGTGATATTACCCACGCTTGGCTTCCTCAGTGATATTACCCACAATTGGCTTCCTCAGTGATATTACCCACGCTTGGCTTCCTCAGTGATATTACCCACGCTTGGCTTCCTCAGTGCTATTACCCACACTTGGCTTCCCCAGTGATATTACCCACGCTTGGCTTCCTCAGTGATATTACCCACGCTTGGCTTCCTCAGTGATATTACCCACGCTTGGCTTCCTCAGTGATATTACCCACGCTTGGCTTCCCCAGTGATATTACCCACACTTGGCTTCCCCAGTGATATTACCCACGCTTGGCTTCCTCAGTGATATTACCCACACTTGGCTTCCTCAGTGATATTACCCACGCTTGGCTTCCTCAGTGATATTACCCACACTTGGCTTCCTCAGTGATATTACCCACGCTTGGCTTCCTCAGTGATATTACCCACACTTGGCTTCCTCAGTGATATTACCCACACTTGGCTTCCCCAGTGCTATTACCCACACTTGGCTTCCCCAGTGATATTACCCACGCTTGGCTTGATATTACCTCAGTGATATTACCCACGCTTGGCTTCCTCAGTGATATTACCCACGCTTGGCTTCCTCAGTGATATTACCCACGCTTGGCTTCCTCAGTGATATTACCCACACTTGGCTTCCTCAGTGATATTACCCACGCTTGGCTTCCTCCCCACACTTGGCTTCCTCAGTGATATTACCCACACTTGGCTTCCTCAGTGATATTACCCACACTTCCTCAGTGATATTACCCTTGGCTTCCCAGTGCTATTACCCACACTTGGCTTCCCCAGTGATATTACCCACACTTGGCTTCCCCAGTGATATTACCCACACTTGGCTTCCCCAGTGATATTACCCACGCTTGGCTTCCCCAGTGATATTAACCAAGCACCACTACTCCCTAGTGGATGGTATTGAAGGCATCTCCCGACGTCCTAGGGACCCGGACAAACGTCAAATTCCGAAGTGTATGTGTTGTGACCTGCCTGATTCACCGCAGGTTAAACAACGAGAGCGTAACACCGAGCCCCACACCTGACACCATATCTCTCCCTCCATCTGCCTCTCTGCTCTCAGCCTCTCCCTTCCCTTCCTCAGCCTCTCCCCTGCAGGTTTGTGTCCCAAATGGCACTCTCCCGCCGATGTAGTGCACTGCGTTTGATATAGTTCACTAAACCCCATAGGGCCTCTGATCATAACTAGGGCACGATATTAGGGAATAGGGTGGCATTGAGTTCCTCCTCTGTTTCCGTATAGCTTCAGTCTTTGGTATAGTCGTTACGGACTGTATGAAGGGGTTAGATGGTGTTGTGGTAAAGGCCCCACGGTCCTCTCAAACTGTACCAATCTCTGAGACTGTAAAAACATACAAAAAAACAACTAGGCTCGGATAGAAACGGAAGAATGACTCGTTGATATGTAGTCTGAGTCGGTACCGAGGGCAGTTACAGTAGTATTACCGTAAATTCACTACGTACCGAGCTACGTCATGGCGACAACAGTCTGAGTCGGTACCGAGGGCAGTTACAGTAGTATTACCGTAAATTCACTACGTACCGAGCTACGTCATGGCGACAACAGTCTGAGTCGGTACCGAGGGCAGTTACAGTAGTATTACCGTAAATTCACTACCTACCGAGCTACGTCATGGCGACAACAGTCTGAGTCGGTACCGATGGCAGTTACAGTAGTATTACCGTAAAATCACTACGTACCGAGCTACGTCATGGCGACAACAGTCTGAGTCGGTACCGAGGGCAGTTACAGTAGTATTACCGTAAATTCACTACGTACCGAGCTACGTCATGGCGACAACAGTCTGAGTCGGTACCGAGGGCAGTTACAGTAGTATTACCGTAAATTCACTACGTACCGAGCTACGTCATGGCGACAACAGTCTGAGTCGGTACCGAGGGCAGTTACAGTAGTATTACCGTAAATTCACTACGTACCGAGCTACGTCATGGCGACAACAGTCTGAGTCGGTACCGAGGGCAGTTACAGTAGTATTACCGTAAATTCACTACGTACCGAGCTACGTCATGGCGACAACAGTCTGAGTCGGTACCGAGGGCAGTTACAGTAGTATTACCGTAAATTCACTACGTACCGAGCTACGTCATGGCGACAACAGTCTGAGTCGGTACCGAGGGCAGTTACAGTAGTATTACCGTAAATTCACTACGTACCGAGCTACGTCATGGCGACAACAGTCTGAGTCGGTACCGAGGGCAGTTACAGTAGTATTACCGTAAATTCACTACGTACCGAGCTACGTCATGGCGACAACAGTCTGAGTCGGTACCGAGGGCAGTTACAGTAGTATTACCGTAAATTCACTACGTCATGGCAGCTAACAGTCTGAGTCTGTACTTCTGTGGCTCAGTTGGTAGAGCATGGCGTCTGTAGTCGGTACCAGGGCAGTTACAGTAGTATTACCGTAACCATTCACTACGTACAATGTATGTCATGGCATGACTGTAAGTCTGAGTCGGTAAAAGGGCAGTTAAGTAGTATTACCGTATATTATTCACTATTATTATTACGTCATGGCGACAACAGTCTGAGTCGGTACCGAGGACAGTTACAGTAGTATTACCGTAAATTCACTACGTACCGAGCTACGTCATGGCGACAATAGTCTGAGTCGGTACCGAGGGCAGTTACAGTAGTATTACCGTAAATTCACTACGTACCGAGCTACGTCATGGCGACAACAGTCTGAGTCGGTACCGAGGACAGTTACAGTAGTATTACCGTAAATTCACTACGTACCGAGCTACGGCATGGCGACAATAGTCTGAGTCGGTATCGAGGGCAGTTACAGTAGTATTACCGTAAATTCACTACGTACCGAGCTACGGCATGGCGACAATAGTCTGAGTCGGTACCGAGGGCATTTACAGTAGTATTACCGTAAATTCACTACGTACCGAGCTACGTCATGGCAACAACAGTCTGAGTCGGTACCGAGGGCAGTTACAGTAGTATTACCGTAAATTCACTACGTACCGAGCTACGTCATGGCAACAACAGTCTGAGTCGGTACCGATGGCAGTTACAGTAGTATTACCGTAAATTCACTACGTACCGAGCTACGTCATGGCAACAACAGTCTGCAACACTTGGCAGTTATTTGTTGGGAAAGTGTGTTCCTGGTTTCTGGTTGCATTTCAGTGTGTGTGTGTGTGTGTTCATGTGTGTGTGTGTGTGTGTGTGTGTGTGTGTGTGTGTGTGTGTGTGTGTTGTGTGTGTGTGTGTGTGTGTGTATTCATGTGTGTGTATGTGTGTGTGCTCATGTTTGTGTGTGTGTATGTGTATGTGTGTTCATAATCATGTGTGTGTGTGTGTGTTTGTGTGTGTGTGTGTGTGTGTGTGTTGTTCATATTCATGTGTGTGTGTGTGTGTGTGTGTGTGTGTGTGTGTGTGTCTGTGTCTGTGTCTGTGTGTGTGTGTGTGTGTGTGTGTGTGTGTGTGTGTGTGTGTGTGTGTGTGTGTGTGTGCGTGCGTGCGTGTGCGTGTGCGTGTGACGTGCGTGCGTGTGCGTGTATTTTACTGTGTGTGTGTGTGTGTAATGTGTGTGTGTGTGTGTGTGTGTGTGTGTGTGTGTGTGTGTGTGTGTGTGTGTGTGTGCGTGCGTGGGTGTGCGTGTGCGTGTGTGTGTGTGTGTGTGTGCATGTGAAGGAGGAAACACAATAAGCCCTGTGACTGATGAATTCTCTAGTAGACCCAACCACACGTGCTGTTTGACAGGTATCCTGTGTGTAAGAAGGGAACTAATGTAATCTATTGATCACCTGATCAATAGGGCATGTTGACAACAGCCCCACCAGTTAACCCCAACGACTGTGTCACAGCGGTCTATTGGCATCGCATCTCAGCGCAAGAGGCGTCACTACAGACACCCTGGTTCTGTATTTTACTGTAATGTAGATTCACAACCCCCATGATGGGACGTGATTGGGAGTCCCATGATGGGACTGTATTTTACTGTAATATAAATGGCCCAAGTACTAACGTCCGGGGACTGTTTTTACGGTAATATAGATACACTCCGTAAATAAGAATGTGTTTTAATAAAGATTATATTAAAAACTATAAACACACTCACCAGAACACCAGAACTAACCCCATGATGGGACTGTATTTTACTGTAACCCCATGATACTGATACACCCACCAGTACTAACCCCATGATGGGACTGTATTTTACTGTAATATAGATACACCCACCAGTACTAACCCCATGATGGGACTGTATTTAACCCCATGACTGTAATATAGATACACCCACCAGTACTAACCCCATGATGGGACTGTATTTTACTGTAATATAGATACACCCACCAGAACTAACCCCATGATGGGACTGTATTTTACTGTAATATAGATACACCCACCAGTACTAACCCCATGATGGGACTGTATTTTACTGTAATATAGATACACCCACCAGTACTAACCCCATGATGGGACTGTATTTTACTGTAATATAGATACACCCACCAGTACTAACCCCATGATGGGACTGTATTTTACAGTAATATAGATACACCCACCAGTACTAACCCCATGATGGGACTGTATTTTACTGTAATATAGATACACCCACCAGTACTAACCCCATGATGGGACTGTATTTTACTGTAATATAGATACACCCACCAGTACTAACCCCATGATGGGACTGTATTTTACTGTAATATAGATACACCCACCAGTACTAACCCCATGATGGGACTGTATTTTACTGTAATATAGATACACCCACCAGTACTAACCCCATGATGGGACTGTATTTTACTGTAATATAGATACACCCACCAGTACTAACCCCATGATGGGACTGTATTTTACTGTAATATAGATACACCCACCAGTACTAACCCCATGATGGGACTGTATTTTACTGTAATATAGATACACCCACCAGTACTAACCCCATGATGGGACTGTATTTTACTGTAATATAGATACACCCACCAGTACTAACCCCATGATGGGACTGTATTTTACTGTAATATAGATACACCCACCAGTACTAACCCCATGATGGGACTGTATTTTACTGTAATATAGATACACCCACCAGTACTAACCCCATGATGGGACTGTATTTTACTGTAATATAGATACACCCACCAGTACTAACCCCATGATGGGACTGTAATTTACTGTAATATAGATACACCCACCAGTACTAACCCCATGATGGGACCGTATTTTACTGTAATATAGATACATATTTGACTGTAATCGTCCATTATTTATCTTAACGGTTTTGTGGAGGTGATAAACGGAATATGAAGTTATTCTTTATTCCCATGTGTGTTTAAGCCGGGAGGTCTAGATTTGCGTCCTCTGTATTTCAGAACAAACCGCTGGGCCTGGCTTAGAATAACTCTATGTTACATAAGCCCTATAATGAGAGATGGCATCTCCAGGGTTTTAAACAGCAAACTATACCCAGTGCTGGGGGGAGTTGCAGCTAACCTACAAGTATGCAGCCCTGGTGCCAAGATAAAGCTGTGGTAATCGACCCAGGCCAATCAAATCCCCGGCGGCTGCCTCAGGTTGGGTGCGATGGTTGTCTGGTTCGTCGGTGCCTGTCTACACAACAGAACTACATCAGGAGTGACACCAGGTCTGTCTACACAACAGAACTACATCAGGAGTGAAACCAGGTCTGTCTACACAACAGAACTACATCAGGAGTGAAACCAGATCTGTCTACACAACAGAACTACATCAGGAGTGAAACCAGGTCTGTCTACATAACATAACTACATCAGGAGTGACACCAGGTCTGTCTACACAACAGAACTACATCAGGAGTGAAACCAGGTCTGTCTACATAACATAACTACATCAGGAGTGACACCAGGTCTGTCTACACAACATAACTACATCAGGAGTGACACCAGGTCTGTCTACACAACAGAACACCACATCAGGAGTGACACCAGGTCTGTCTACACAGCAGAACTACATAAGGAGTGACACCAGGTCTGTATACACAACAGAACTACATCTGGAGAGAAACCAGGTCTGTCTACACAGCAGATCTACATCAGGAGTGACACCAGGTCTGTCTACACAACATAACTACATCAGGAGTGACACCAGGTCTGTCTACACAGCAGAACTACATCAGGAGTGACACCAGGTCTGTCTATACAACAGAACTACATCAGGAGTGACACCAGGTCTGTCTACACAACAGAACTACATCAGGAGTGAAACCAGGTCTGTCTACACAACAGAACTACATCAGGAGTGACACCAGGTCTGTCTACACAACATAACTACATCAGGAGTGAAACCAGGTCTGTCTACACAGCAGATCTACATCAGGAGTGACACCAGGTCTGTCTACAAAACAGAAGTACATCAGGAGTGACACCAGGTCTGTCTACACAGCAGAACTACATCAGGAGTGACACCAGGTCTGTCTACACAACATAACTACATCAGGAATGACACCAGGTCTGTCTACACAACAGAACTACAACAGGAGTGAAACCAGGTCTGTCTACACAACAGAACTACATCAGGAGTGAAACCAGGTCTGTCTACACAACAGAACTACATCAGGAGTGAAACCAGGTCTGTCTACACAACAGACCTACATCAGGAGTGACACCAGGTCTGTCTACACAACATAACTACATCAGGAGTGACACCAGGTCTGTCTACACAACAGAACACCACATCAGGAGTGACACCAGGTCTGTCTACACAGCAGAACTACATCAGGAGTGACACCAGGTCTGTCTACACAGCAGAACTACATCAGGAGTGACACCAGGTCTGTCTACACAACAGAACTACATCAGGAGTGACACCAGGTCTGTATACACAGCAGAACTACATCAGGAGTGACACCAGGTCTGTCTACACAGCAGAACTACATCAGGAGTGACACTAGGTCTGTCTACACAACCAAACACCACATCAGGAGTGACACCAGGTCTGTCTACACAACATAACTACATCAGGAGTGACACCAGGTCTGTCTACACAGCAGAACTACATCAGGAGTGACATCGGGTGTAGTAGAGTAGTAGTAGAAATGCATCCCAAATGGCACCATATTCCCTGTTTAGTACACTACTTTGGACCAGAGCCCACTGGAGGTTAGCTGCATAGAACTCTGGTCTAAAGTGATGCACTAAATAGGGATTAGGTTGCCTTGTTGGAGGCAGACTAAGACAAAGGGCCATCGTTGCTCTGAGACCAGCGGCACCATCCCACTCAAACTAATGACATCAATGACAATGGATGAGCAGTGAGCCACTGACTGACTGAGGAAAGAGGGACTGACTGAGGAAAGAGGGACGGAGTGAGGGAGGAAAGAGGGACGGAGTGAGGGAGGAAAGAGGGACGGAGTGAGGGAGGAAAGAGGGACGGAGTGAGGAAAGAGGGACGGAGTGAGGAAAGAGGGACGGAGTGAGGAAAGAGGGACGGAGTGAGGGAGGAAAGAGGGACGGAGTGAGTAAAGAGGGACGGAGTGAGGGAGGAAAGAGGGACTGACTGAGGAAAGAGGGACGGAGTGAGGAAAGAGGGACTGACTGAGGAAAGAGGGACGGAGTGAGAAAAGAGGGACGGAGTGAAGGAGGAAAGAGGGATGGAGTGAGGGAGGAAAGAGAGGGACTGACTGAGGAAAGTGGGACTGACTGAGGAAAGTGGGACTGAGACTGAGGAAAGAGGAACGGAGTGAGGAAAGAGGGACGGAGTGAGGGAGGAAAGAGAGGGACTGACTGGGGGAAGAGGGACGGAGTGAGGGAGGAAAGAGAGGGACTGACTGAGGGAAGAGGGATGGAGTGAGGGAGGAAAGAGAGGGACTGACTGAGGAAAGAGGGACGGAGTGAGGGAGGAAAGAGAGGGACTGACTGGGGAAAGAGGGACGGAGTGAGGGAGGAAAGAGGGACGGAGTGAGGGAGGAAAGAGGGACGGAGTGAGGAAAGAGGGACGGAGTGAGTAAAGAGGGACGGAGTGAGCGGGAAAGAGGGACGGAGTGAGGGAGGAAAGAGGGACTGAGTGAGGAAAGAGGGACGGAGTGGGGAAAGAGGGACGGAGTGGGGAAAGAGGGACGGAGTGGGGAAAGAGGGACGGAGTGAGGGATGAAAGAGGGACGGAGTGAGAAAGAGGGACGGAGTGAGGGAGGAAAGAGGGACGGAATGAGGAAAGAGGGACGGAGTGAGGGAGGAAAGAGGGACGGAGTGAGGGAGGAAAGAGAGGGACTGACTGAGGAAAGAGAGGGACTGACTGAGGAAAGAGGGACGGAGTGAGGGAGGATAGAGAGGGACTGACTGAGGAAAGAGAGGGACTGACTGAGAAAAGAGGGACGGAGTGAAGGAGGAAAGAGGGATGGAGTGAGGGAGGAAAGAGAGGGACTGACTGAGGAAAGTGGGACTGACTGAGGAAAGTGGGACTGAGACTGAGGAAAGAGGGACGGAGTGAGGAAAGAGGGACGGAGTGAGGGAGGAAAGAGAGGGACTGACTGAGGGAAGAGGGATGGAGTGAGGGAGGAAAGAGAGGGACTGACTGAGGAAAGAGGGACGGAGTGAGGGAGGAAAGAGAGGGACTGACTGAGGAAAGAGGGACGGAGTGAGGGAGGAAAGAGAGGGACGGACTGAGGAAAGAGGGAATGAGTGAGGGATGAAAGAGGGACGGAGTAAGAATGAGGGACGGAGTGAGGGAGGATAGAGGGACTGACTGAGGGAGTGAAGAGACTGACTGACTGAGGGAGGAAAGAGGGACGGAGTGAGAAAGAGGGACGGAGTGAGGGAGGATAGAGGGACTGACTGAGGAAAGAGGGACGGAGTGAGGGAGGAAAGAGGGACAGAGTGATGGAAGAAAGAGAGGGACTGACTGAGGAAAGTGAGGTACTGACTGAGGAAAGAGGGACGGAGTGAGGGAGGATAGAGAGGGACTGACTGAGGAAAGAGAGGGACTGACTGAGGAAAATGGGACGGAGTGAGGGAGGAAAGAGGGACAGAGTGAGGGAAGAAAGAGAGGGACTGACTGAGGAAAGTGAGGTACTGACTGAGGAAAGAGGGACGGAGTGAGGGAGGATAGAGAGGGACTGACTGAGGAAAGTGGGACTGACTGAGGAAAGAGGGATGGACTGAGGGAGGAAAGAGAGGGACTGACTGAGGGAAGAGGGATGGAGTGAGGAGGGAAGAGGGATGGAGTGAGGGAGGAAGAGAGGGACTGACTGAGGAAAGAGGGACGGAGTGAGGGAGGAAAGAGAGGGACTGACTGAGGGAAGAGGGATGGAGTGAGGGAGGGAGGAAAGAGGGACAGACTGAGGAAAGAGAGGGACTGACTGAGGAAAGAGGGACGGAGTGAGGAAAGAGGGACGGAGTGAGGGATGAAAGAGAGGGACTGACTGAGGAAAGAGAGGGACGGAGTGAGGGAGGGAGGAAAGAGGGACAGACTGAGGAAAGAGAGGGACTGACTGAGGAAAGAGGGACGGAGTGAGGAAAGAGGGACGGAGTGAGGGATGAAAGAGAGGGACTGACTGAGGAAAGAGAGGGACGGAGTGAGGGAAGAGGGACGGAGTGAGGGATGAAAGAGAGGGACCCCCCGTCCAAAGTAAAGAAACCTTAGCCTCCCTCTCTCTGCGCTCTTTGAGCAGGGAGGATAATTACAGTACGGAGCTGTAGCTAGCCGTGTAGCTGTGTAAGCTCATGCTCTGTCCCGTAGCAAGCTGAGGGAAACGAAGCTTGAGGTGGTGGACAAACAGCGCACGTTCCAGGGGTGTAATCGAGTTCGTATTTTCACTCTCACTCGGAGCATCAAGATAAACGAGAGCATATTTTTCCCATGTTCTCTTTTGGAAGTGGTTGTTCCCACGCTAGAATACAATCTGCCTATCCTGCTGTAACACGCTTGTCTTCTGGCACCTCTCTCTCTCTCTCTCTCTCTCTCTCTCTCTCTCTCTCTCTCTGTCTCTCTCCTCTCTCTCTCTCTCTCTCTCTCTCTCTCTCTCTCTCTCTCTCTCTCTCTCTCTCTCTCTCTCTCTCTGTCTCTCTCTCTCTCTCTCTCTCTCTCTCTCTCCCCCTCTCTCTCTCTCTCTCTCTCTCTCTCTCTCTCTCTCCTCTCTCTCTCTCTCTCTCTCTCTCTCTCTCTCTCTCTCTCTCTCTCTCTCTCTCTCTCTCTCTCTCTCTCTCTCTCTCTCTCTCTCTCTCTCTCTCTCTCTCTCTCTCTCTCTCTCTCTCTCTCTCTCTCTCTCTCTCTCTCTCTCTCTCTCTCTCTCTCTCTCTCTCTCTCTCTCTCTCTCTCTCTCTCTCTCTCTCTCTCTCTCTCTCTCTCTCTCTCTCTCTCTCTCTCCTCTCTCTCTCTCTCTCTCTCTCTCTCCTCTCTCTCTCTCTCTCTCTCTCTCTCTCTCTCTCTCTCTCTCTCTCTCTCTCTCTCTCTCTCTCTCTCTCTCTCTCTCTCTCTCTCTCTCTCTCTCTCTCTCTCTCTCTCTCTCTCTCTCTCTCTCTCTCTCTCTCTCTCTCTCTCTCTCTCTCTCTCTCTCTCTCTCTCTCTCTCTCTCTCTCTCTCTCTCTCTCTCTCTCTCTCTCTCTCTCTCTCTCTCTCTCTCTCTCTCTCTCTCTCTCTCTCTCTCTCTCTCTCTGTCTCTCTCTCTCTCTCTCTCTCTCTCTCTCTCTCTCTCTCTCTCTCTCTCTCTCTCTCTCTCTCTCTCTCTCTCTCTCTCTCTCTCTCTCTCTCTCTCTCTCTCTCCTCTCTCCTCCCTCTCCTCTCTCTCCTCTTTCTCCCCCCCTCTCTCTCTCTCTCTCTCTCTCTCTCTCTCCTCTCTCCTCTCTCTCCCCTGTCTTGTCTCCCCATTCCTCTGTTTCACGTTTATGGATCACTCCTCTCTGCCAAGAAACACTTTGCTTTCATCTCGTCTGACAGCAGAAAACAGCAGAGATTTATATGTTATTGGAGGAGCTGTTGGAATCATTGTGTTTGGTTCTGATTGACAGAGGGGTGGATGGTTCTCTCAAAGTGCTGTGTGATTGGACGAGGTTCTGATTGACGGAGGGGTGGATGGTCCTCTCAAAGTGCTGTGTGATTGGACGAGGTTCTGATTGACAGAGGGGTGGACGGTCCTCTCAAAGTGCTGTGTGATTGGACGAGGTTCTGATTGACAGAGGGGTGGACGGTCCTCTCAAAGTGCTGTGTGATTGGACGAGGTTCTGATTGACAGAGGGGTGGACGGTCCTCTCAAAGTGCTGTGTGATTGGACGAGGTTCTGATTGACAGAGGGATGGATGGTTCTTTCAATGTGCTGTGTGATTGGACGAGGGGTGGACGGTTCTTTCAAAGTGCTGTGTGATTGGATGAGGTTCTGATTGACAGAGGGGTGGATGGTTCTTTCAAAGTGCTGTGTGATTGGACGAGGTTCTGATTGACAGAGGGGTGGATGGTCCTCTCAAAGTGCTGTGTGATTGGACGAGGTTCTGATTGACAGAGGGGTGGATGGTCCTCTCAAAGTGCTGTGTGATTGGACGAGGGGTGCTGTATTATGTCATGTGGTCCAAAGAGACCTCAGGCTGATGACATGAAAACACGGAGCAGATCCAGTCAAACAGCCCTGCAGGATCTGAATCTACCTGTTGTTCCAGGGCCATAAACAGAAAGATACCTCGCAGCTAGGGGCATCTACCTGTTGTTCCAGGGCCATAAACAGAAAGCTACCTCGCAGCTAGGGGCAGCTAGGGGCATCTAGGGGCAGCTAGGGGCAGCTAGGGGCATCTACCTGTTGTTCCAGGGCCATAAACAGAAAGATACCTCGCAGCTAGGGGCAGCTAGGGGCAGCTAGGGGCATCTAGGGGCAGCTAGGGGCATCCAGGGGCAGCTAGGGGCATCTAGGGGCATCTAGGGGCATCTACCTGTTGTTCCAGGGCCATAAACAGAAAGATACCTCGCAGCTAGGGGCATCTAGGGGCAGCTAGGGGCAGCTAGGGGCAGCTAGGGGCATCTAGGGGCATCGGGGCATCTAGGGGCATCGGGGCAGCTAGGGGCATCTAGGGGCATCTACCTGTTGTTCCAGGGCCATAAACAGAAAGATACCTCGCAGCTAGGGGCATCTAGGGGCATCGGGGCAGCTAGGGGCAGCTAGGGGCATCGAGGCATCGGGGCATCTAGGGGCATCTAGGGGCATCTACCTGTTGTTCCAGGGCCATAAACAGAAAGATACCTCGCAGCTAGGGGCATCTAGGGGCATCGGGGCAGCTAGGGGCAGGTAGGGGCAGCTAGGGGCAGCTAGGGGCATCGGGGCAGCTAGGGGCAGGTAGGGGCAGCTAGGGGCATCTAGGGGCATCGGGGCAGCTAGGGGCAGGTAGGGGCAGCTAGGGCAGCTAGGGGCATCGGGGCAGCTAGGGGCATCTAGGGGCATCGGGGCAGCTAGGGGCATCTAGGGGCATCGGGGCAGCTAGGGGCATCTAGGGGCATCGGGGCAGCTAGGGGCAGGTAGGGGCAGCTAGGGGCAGCTAGGGGAATCGGGGCAGCTAGGGCAGCTAGGGGCAGCTAGGGGCAGCTAGGGGCATCGGGGCAGCTAGGGGCAGGTAGGGGCATCCAGGGGCAGCTAGGGGCAGCTAGGGGCATCGGGGCAGCTAGGGGCAGCTAGGGGCATCTAGGGGCATCAGGGGCAGCTAGGGCAGGTAGGGGGCAGCTAGGGGCATCGGGGCATCTAGGGGCATCAGGGCAGCTAGGGGCATCGGGGCAGCTAGGGGCATCGGGGCAGCTAGGGGCAGCTAGGGGCATCGGGGCAGCTAGGGGCAGCTAGGGGCATCGGCGCAACTAGGGGCAACTTGGGGCATCTTGGGGCAGCTAGGGGCATCGGGGCAGCTAGGGGCATCGGGGCAGCTAGGGGCAGCTAGGGGCATCGGGGCAGCTAGGGGCAGCTAGGGGCATCGGGGCAGCTAGGGGCAGCTAGGTGCAGCTAGAGGCAGCTAGGGGTATCGGGGCAGCTAGGGGCATCTAGGGGCATCGGGGCAGCTAGGGGCATCGGGGCAGCTAGGGGCATCGGGGCAGCTAGGGGCAGCAAGGGGCAGCTAGGGGCATCGGGGCAGCTAGGGGCATCGGGGCAGCTAGGGGCAGCTAGGGGCATCGGGGCAGCTAGGGGCATCGGGGCAGCTAGGGGCAGCTAGGGGCATCAGGGCAGCTAGGGGCAGCTTGGCGCAGCTAGGGGCAGCTAGGGGTATCGTGGCAGCTAGGGGCATCGGGGCAGCTAGGGGCAGCTAGGGGCATCGGGGCAGCTAGGGGTAGCTAGGGGCAGCTAGGGGCATCGGGGCAGCTAGGGGAAGTAAGGGAATACCCCTGTATTGACAAAAATGAATGGCAAGTCATTGGCATCGGACAAACCATATACACATTGGCCAATACCACCCAATTCGGCGTTGATTCATCCAAAGTGTATTGCAAATGCCATATGGCAATTGCCAGTTGTAACACTTTAAAAATTCAACAGGGGGCAAATGCGCTCCACCGGGGTTTTTCATATTGGATATGTAACCCAAATTAATGTCCAAAAGTAAAATTTTGAAAAATGAAATTTTTTCAAAAACTTATCACCCCTTAAAAAAGTGCTTTCTGGACCGTTTTTCGAAATTCTTTCGATTTTTTTGTCAATTACACATGTGTAAGAACTGTATGAATATACTTTTGTCCAATTTTATTATCATAATTTTTTTAATTTTTTTATATGCGCATAAGGAATATGTTTTGTCCAATTCCAATATGATTTCATAGGAAGTCAAAAGTCAAAAGTCAAAAATGTCAAAATTTTGTAAAAAACTTCACACACCCATAAAAAAGTGCTTTCTGGACCGTTTTTCGAAATTCTTTCGATTTTTTGTCAATTACACATGTGTAAGAACTGTATGAATATACTTTTGTCCAATTTTATTATCATAATTTTTTTTTTTTTTTTTACATGCGCATAAGGAATATGTTTTGTCCAATTCCAATATGATTTCATAGGAAGTCAAAGTCAAAAGTCAAAAATGTCAAAATTTTGTAAAAACTTCACACACCCTTAAAAAGTGCTTTCTGGACCGTTTTTGAAATTCTTTCAATTTTTTTGTCAATTACACATGTGTAAGAACTGTATGAATATACTTTTGTCCAATTTTATTATCATATTTTTTTATATATTTTTTTAAATTGTGCATAAGGATTTTTTTGTGGGCCAAATGACGTAAGAAATTTGACATGCTCAAAAATCCTGCAGAAATGCAAAATTGACTGGCCTGATGAACTCGGGATGGCCGGGCAGTGATAGTTGTTCCTTTCCATCACTCGTTGTGTTGACTTCATCATGTCCATTTTGTGATGTTTTTCACTATATAATCATATTGCAAGTGCACGTGCATTTGCAATATGTTTCAATGTGCATTTACCATATGAAATTTGACCTTGCTCAAAAATGCAAAATTGACTGGTCTGATGAACACAGGATGGCCGAGCAGTGATAGTTGTACATTTCCATCACTCGTTGTGTTGATTTCATCATCTCCGTTAGGTGATGTTGTTTCACTATAGAATCATATTGTAAGTGCACGTGCATTTGCAATATGTTTCAATGTGCATTTACCATATGAAATTTGACCTTGCTCAAAAATGCAAAATTGACTGGTCTGATGAACACAGGATGGCCGAGCAGTGAGAGTTGTACCTTTCCATCACTCGTTGTGTTGATTTCATCATGTCCATTTGTTTATGTTTTCTCAGGGGCTTTTGCAAAGTCACTGTGCATTTGCAATATGGTTCAATGGGCAGGTACCATCACGAATTTGTCATGCTATAAAATCCTGCAGGAATGTGAAATTGACTGGCCTGATGAACACAGGATGGCCTGGCAGTGATAGTTGTTCCTTTCCATCACTCGTTGTGTTGATTTCATCATGTCCATTAGTTGATGTTTTTTCACTATAGAATCATATTGCAAATGCACGTGCATTGTTGTGCAACTGGTAACCCAAAAATAAAAATATGGTTGTAAATGCATTTACCGGTCATTCTGATATTAATGCTCGCTATGGGAACACAGGATGGCCGGGCAGTGATAGTTGTACATTTCCATCACTCGTTGTGTTGATTTCATCATGTCCATTAGGTGATGTTTTTACACTATAGAATCATATTGCAAGTGCGCGCGCATTTGCAATATGTTTCAATGTGCATTTACCATATGAAATTTGACATGCTCAAAAATGCAAAATTGACTGGTCTGATGGACACAGGATGGCCGAGCAGTGATAGTTGCACATTTCCATCACTCGTTGTGTTGATTTCATCATGTCCATTAGGTGATGTTTTTACACTATAGAATCATATTGCAAGTGCGCGCGCATTTGCAATATGTTTCAATGTGCATTTACCATATGAAATTTGACATGCTCAAAAATGCAAAATTGACTGGTCTGATGGACACAGGATGGCCGAGCAGTGATAGTTGTACATTTCCATCACTCGTTGTGTTGATTTCATCATGTCCATTAGGTGATGTTTTTTCACTATAGAATCATATTGCAAATGCACGTGCATTGTTGTGCAACTGGTAACCCAAAAATAAAAATATGGTTGTAAATGCATTTACCGGTCATTCTGATATTAATGCTCGCTATGGGAACACAGGATGGCCGGGCAGTGATAGTTGTACATTTCCATCACTCGTTGTGTTGATTTCATCATGTCCATTAGGTGATGTTTTTACACTATAGAATCATATTGCAAGTGCGCGCGCATTTGCAATATGTTTCAATGTGCATTTACCATATGAAATTTGACATGCTCAAAAATGCAAAATTGACTGGTCTGATGGACACAGGATGGCCGAGCAGTGATAGTTGTACATTTCCATCACTCGTTGTGTTGATTTCATCATGTCCATTAGGTGATGTTTTTTCACTATAGAATCATATTGCAAATGCACGTGCATTGTTGTGCAACTGGTAACCCAAAAATAAAAATATGGTTGTAAATGCATTTACCGGTCATTCTGATATTAATGCTCGCTATGGGAACACAGGATGGCCGGGCAGTGATAGTTGTACATTTCCATCACTCGTTGTGTTGATTTCATCATGTCCATTAGGTGATGTTTTTACACTATAGAATCATATTGCAAGTGCGCGCGCATTTGCAATATGTTTCAATGTGCATTTACCATATGAAATTTGACATGCTCAAAAATGCTAAAATTGACTGGTCTGATGGACACAGGATGGCCGAGCAGTGATAGTTGTACATTTCCATCACTCGTTGTGTTGATTTCATCATGTCCATTAGGTGATGTTTTTTCACTATAGAATCATATTGCAAATGCACGTGCATTGTTGTGCAACTGGTAACCCAAAAATAAAAATATGGTTGTAAATGCATTTACCGGTCATTCTGATATTAATGCTCGCTATGGGAACACAGGATGGCCGGGCAGTGATAGTTGTACATTTCCATCACTCGTTGTGTTGATTTCATCATGTCCATTAGGTGATGTTTTTACACTATAGAATCATATTGCAAGTGCGCGCGCATTTGCAATATGTTTCAATGTGCATTTACCATATGAAATTTGACATGCTCAAAAATGCAAAATTGACTGGTCTGATGGACACAGGATGGCCGAGCAGTGATAGTTGTACATTTCCATCACTCGTTGTGTTGATTTCATCATGTCCATTAGGTGATGTTTTTTCACTATAGAATCATATTGCAAATGCACGTGCATTGTTGTGCAACTGGTAACCCAAAAATAAAAATATGGTTGTAAATGCATTTACCGGTCATTCTGATATTAATGCTCGCTATGGGAACACAGGATGGCCGGGCAGTGATAGTTGTACATTTCCATCACTCGTTGTGTTGATTTCATCATGTCCATTAGGTGATGTTTTTACACTATAGAATCATATTGCAAGTGCGCGCGCATTTGCAATATGTTTCAATGTGCATTTACCATATGAAATTTGACATGCTCAAAAATGCAAAATTGACTGGTCTGATGGACACAGGATGGCCGAGCAGTGATAGTTGTACATTTCCATCACTCGTTGTGTTGATTTCATCATGTCCATTAGGTGATGTTTTTCACTATAGAATCATATTGCAAATGCACGTGCATTGTTGTGCAACTGGTAACCCAAAAATAAAAATATGGTTGTAAATGCATTTACCGGTCATTCTGATATTAATGCTCGCTATGGGAACACAGGATGGCCGGGCAGTGATAGTTGTACATTTCCATCACTCGTTGTGTTGATTTCATCATGTCCATTAGGTGATGTTTTTACACTATAGAATCATATTGCAAGTGCGCGCATTTGCAATATGTTTCAATGTGCATTTACCATATGAAATTTGACATGCTCAAAAATGCAAAATTGACTGGTCTGATGGACACAGGATGGCCGAGCAGTGATAGTTGTACATTTCCATCACTCGTTGTGTTGATTTCATCATGTCCATTAGGTGATGTTTTTTCACTATAGAATCATATTGCAAATGCACGTGCATTGTTGTGCAACTGGTAACCCAAAAATAAAAATATGGTTGTAAATGCATTTACCGGTCATTCTGATATTAATGCTCGCTATGGGAACACAGGATGGCCGGGCAGTGATAGTTGTACATTTCCATCACTCGTTGTGTTGATTTCATCATGTCCATTAGGTGATGTTTTTACACTATAGAATCATATTGCAAGTGCGCGCATTTGCAATATGTTTCAATGTGCATTTACCATATGAAATTTGACATGCTCAAAAATGCAAAATTGACTGGTCTGATTAACACAGGATGGCTGAGCAGTGATAGTTGTACATTTCCATCACTCGTTGTGTTGATTTCATCATGTCCATTTGTTTATGTTTTCTCACTTTTGCAAAGTCACTGTGCATTTGCAATATGGTTCAATGGGCAAGTACCATCACGAATTTGTCATGCTATAAAAATCCTGCAGGAATGTGAAATTGACTGGCCCGATGAACTCGGGATAGCTGGGCAGTGATTCTGGTTCATCTCCATGGCTCGTTAGGGTTGATTTCAGAATGTCACTTTTGGTGATGGTCCCTCTCCGTTTAAACATATTGCTAATGTACAAAAGTCAACTAGCAAGTCAGTGTCCACCAGTCAATTAGATGTCATTCTGACACCAAACTGATACCAATTGACACCAAACCCACTTTTTCCAACTCATTTAGAAGCCAACTATCACATATGTCAGAGCAGGCCCATAATTCACAGCGCCATTAGTTTAAAACATAATAAAAACGTAAAACACATAGTTACGTTCTAGCTGCGGGTCCAGGTCAGACATTATGTGAAGGCCTATGTGAGGCGACCCCGAATCCCGAGTTTCGGCTCGATAGGTCCTTCGGTGCCCGAGTAAAACCCTAATTGGTGCTGAAAATCCACTTTTTCCATGCCTTGCTATGGGGTCCTTGAATGAGCTATCGGACCGAAACGTTGGGGTCCGTCTCTATGGGCCGAGCCGGTTCCAATGCACCTAGTCTTGTGTCTCTGAGACTTTTCTAAATGTCGCCATTTTCGTAATGGTCAAAATGAATTGAAATCATTGCAAATGTACGAGGCTATTTCTCGGTCCGAGAACCTTCTAGAGCCACCTAACTCACCACGCACTATCGACCCGAGGTCTAGAACAGGTTTCTAAAGTTTCGAACTCTAGGTCTGACGGTTCTTTTTTAGCTCGAACAAAGCTAACTATTGGAGGCACTGTCTGTCTCTACAACCCCCAATACGTCCCTCCTTCCAAGTTGTGTGTCTGTGTGATTTAGTTTTCCTTTGAAATTTTATGGGAAAAATGACTGATTTACAGTTCATGGGGGTTGCCTAATCACACATATGAAGTTTTGGACAGATCTGACTTTTTTAACCCCTCGAAACAGCCCCTGAGACACCAATTAAGGCACTTCCGGTTGGCACAGGAAGCTATAAGTCAACACATATCCTCACTGGGCTATGCTTTTACAGAATCCTGTGTTTTAAGTCCTTACGTTAAGAATTGACTGATTTACACAGGGTTGAATGCACTATGTCTATCAAACTGCAGGCAGGTAATGGAAAAACACTTTTAGGGTGATTTTAACCACTTCCGGTTGGTCCAGGAAGCCTAGAATCAACACAGGTAGACCTCATACTGGCCTGATGGACTGTTACCAAAGACAGGTTCATACGGCATTCATAACCCATATAGACTTCAGGTTGAATTTAGGGGTAAAGGCAATGTATTCCTATGGGGAGAGAAATCAATGCAAACTATTTGAAGTAAACACCTTCTTTTAACTATTAAGGGTTAATGCCACACGGTCAACGTTAGGCTTGCACGGATCGGAAGGACCTTAGGAACGTACCTGAGGTCGAATTGTGCTTCTCACCCTAACGGTTCTCTCACTGTCACCCAAAAGCAAATGACGTTGTGGGGCAGGCTTCATTTTGGGCCTACTTTTCTAATGGTCGCTGCGCTCAGACCGAGCGAGCTACGGTCAAGCGGGATATCTCGTTGAACTCGGCACGGCCTAGACATTATGTTTATGCCATTGCCTGCTCTCTGTGTCTTTGAGAACCGCACTTTTTCACTCCATCCTTGCTGTGTGTGCGTGTGAGAGCTTTTCTTTGACATCTGTTGGGAGAAATGACTGATTTACAGTTCATGAGGGTTACCTAGTCACACATATGAAGTTTTGAAAAGATCTGACCTTTTTAACCCTTGGAAACTGCCACTGTGACATCATTAAAGGCACTTCCGGTTGGCACAGGAAGCTATAAGTAAACCCATGTCTTGATTGACATAGAAACTTACAGAATCCTGAGTTTTAAGTCCTTACGTTAAGAATTGACTGATTTACACAGGGTTGAATGCACTATGTCTATCAAACTGCAGGCAGGTAATGGAAAAACACTTTTAGGGTGATTTTAACCACTTCCGGTTGGTCCAGGAAGCCTAGAATCAACACAGGTAGACCTCATACTGGCCTGATGGACTGTTACCAAAGACAGGTTCATACGGCATTCATAACCCATATAGACTTCAGGTTGAATTTAGGGGTAAAGGCAATGTATTCCTATGGGGAGAGAAATCAATGCAAACTATTTGAAGTAAACACCTTCTTTTAACTATTAAGGGTTAATGCCACACGGTCAACGTTAGGCTTGCACGGATCGGAAGGACCTTAGGAACGTACCTGAGGTCGAATTGTGCTTCTCACCCTAACGGTTCTCTCACTGTCACCCAAAAGCAAATGACGTTGTGGGGCAGGCTTCATTTTGGGCCTACTTTTCTAATGGTCGCTGCGCTCAGACCGAGCGAGCTACGGTCAAGCGGGATATCTCGTTGAACTCGGCACGGCCTAGACATTATGTTTATGCCATTGCCTGCTCTCTGTGTCTTTAAGAACCACACTTTTTCACTCCATCCTTGCTGTGTGTGCGTGTGAGAGCTTTTCTTTGACATCTGCTGGGAGAAATGACTGATTTACAGTTTAGGAGGGTTACCTGGTCACACATATGAAGTTTTGGAGAGATGTGACTTTTCTAACCCTTCAAAACAGACAGTGTGACCCAATTAAAGGCACTTCCGGTTGGCACAGGAAGCTATAAGTAAACACATGTCTTGATTGACATAAACACTTACAGAATCCTGAGTTTTAAGTCTTTAAGTTAAGAATTGACTGATCTATGATCTACACAGTGTTGAATGCAGTCATTTTCACCTTTGAAGGTTATGTACATCAAAACTCCTTTTGGGTCAATCTAACCACTTCCGGTTGCTCCAGGAAGCTTAGAATCGACACAGGTAGACCTCATAGTGGTCTGATGGACTGTCATAGAAGACAGGTTCATAAGGCATTCATAACCCACATAGGCTTCAGGTTGAATTTAGAGGTGCAGGCAATGTATTCCTATGGGGAGAGAAGTCAATGCAAACTCTTTGATGTAAACACCTTCTTTTAACTGTTAAGGGTTAATGCCACAGGGTCAAGGTTAGGCTTGCACGGATCGGGAGGACCTTAGGAACGTACCCGAGGTCGAATTGTGCTTCTCACCCTAACGGTTCTCTCACTGTCACCCAAAAGCAAATGACATTGAGGGCCAGCCTTCCTTTTGCGCCTTCTTTTTTTTCAAGGTCGCTGCACTCAGAGCGAGCTACGGTCAAGCGGGGCGTCTCGTTGAACTCTGCACAGCCTGGAGACTATGGTGATGCCATTTTTTGTGTTGATTTCAGAATGCCATTTTGGTGATGGTCCCTCTCTGTTTAAACATATTGCTAATGTACAAAAGTCAACTAGCAAGTCAGTGTCCACCAGTCAATTAGATGTCATTCTGACACCAAACTGATACCAATTGACACCAAACCCACTTTTTCCAACTCATTTAGAAGCCAACTATCACATATGTCAGAGCAGGCCCATAATTCACAGCGCCATTAGTTTAAAACATAATAAAAACGTAAAACACATAGTTACGTTCTAGCTGCGGGTCCAGGTCAGACATTATGTGAAGGCCTATGTGAGGCGACCCCGAATCCCGAGTTTCGGCTCAATAGGTCCTTCGGTGCCCGAGTAAAACCCTAATTGGTGCTGAAAATCCACTTTTTTCCATGCCTTGCTATGGGGTCCTTGAATGAGCTATCGGACCGAAACGTTGGGGTCCGTCTCTATGGCCCGAGCCGGTTTCAATGCACCTAGTCTTGTGTCTCTGAGACTTTTCTAAATGTCGCCATTTTCGTAATGGTCAAAATGAATTGAAGTCATTGCAAATGTACGAGGCTATTTCTCGGTCCGAGAACCTTCTAGAGCCACCTAACTCACCACGCACTATCGACCCGAGGTCTAGAACAGGTTTCTAAAGTTTCGGAACTCTAGGTCTGACGGTTCTTTTTAGCTCGAACAAAGCTAACTATTGGAGGCACTGTCTGTCTCTACAACCCCCAATACGTCCCTCCTTCCAAGTTGTGTGTCTGTGTGATTTAGTTTTCCTTTGAAATTTTATGGGAAAAATGACTGATTTACAGTTCATGGGGGTTGCCTAATCACACATATGAAGTTTTGGACAGATCTGACTTTTTTAACCCCTCGAAACAGCCCCTGAGACACCAATTAAGGCACTTCCGGTTGTCACAGGAAGCTATAAGTCAACACATATCCTCACTGGGCTATGCTTTTACAGAATCCTGAGTTTTAAGTCCTTACGTTAAGAATTGACTGATTTACACAGGGTTGAATGCACTATGTCTATCAAACTGCAGGCAGGTAATGGAAAAACACTTTTAGGGTGATTTTAACCACTTCCGGTTGGTCCAGGAAGCCTAGAATCAACACAGGTAGACCTCATACTGGCCTGATGGACTGTTATCAAAGACAGGTTCATACGGCATTCATAACCCATATAGACTTCAGGTTGAATTTAGGGGTGCAGGCAATGTATTCCTATGGGGAGAGAAGTCAATGCAAACTATTTGAAGTAAACACCTTCTTTTAACTATTAAGGGTTAATGCCACACGGTCAACGTTAGGCTTGCACGGATCGGAAGGACCTTAGGAACGTACCTGAGGTCGAATTGTGCTTCTCACCCTAACGGTTCTCTCACTGTCACCCAAAAGCAAATGACGTTGTGGGGCAGGCTTCATTTTGGGCCTACTTTTCTAATGGTCGCTGCGCTCAGACCGAGCGAGCTCCGGTCAAGCGGGATATCTCGTTGAACTCGGCACGGCCTAGACATTATGTTTATGCCATTGCCTGCTCTCTGTGTCTTTGAGAACCACACTTTTTCACTCCATCCTTGCTGTGTGTGCGTGTGAGAGCTTTTCTTTGACATCTGCTGGGAGAAATGACTGATTTACAGTTTAGGAGGGTTACCTGGTCACACATATGAAGTTTTGGAGAGATGTGACTTTTTTAACCCATGGAAACTGCCACTGTGACACCATTAAAGGCACTTCCGGTTGGCACAGGAAGCTATAAATAAACTCATATCATGATTGGGGTATGCCTTTACAGAATCCTGAGTTTTAAGTCTTTACGTTAAGAACTGAGTTATTTACGGAGGGTTTAGTGAGTGTGTGTTATTTCAGAAAATCATAGAAAATCACAGAAATCTCGCAGAGCTCCGCAGCACACTTTAAAAAGATTCGTAAGAACAACCTGCAACTGGATCTGTAACCGTTGAAAAAAAAAACACCTATCCGTGAACATCACCAAGGTGTCGTTGTACGATTTCTCTTAAATGACGATAGATAAATGGCTGGTTCTTTTTTTATTGACACCGGAGGCTCCTTGACTTTGACGTGAAGTGGAAAAATAATTTCTCTATTTTCATTTTGGACCTTTAATCCCAGATAAATGGCCATAACTCAAAAACCGTTGAGGCCTAGACGCCATCTTGTTCGGGGCCAACTGCCCATTATGCCGCCCCTACGCTCACCGAGTTTCGGCTTCTAAATATTTTCAGTTTTCGAGATAAGGCCCCGTCGTGAATCGTGATGTTTTGTAGCAATAGCCATATGATTGCTTATGCCCTCTTGTGGGAATTTCCGGGACATGGGAAAAATGACATAAATCTTATTATTTTTGTAAAACGGAAACCGAATGTCCGACAACGTTCATTTGATGACTTCCTGGTAGGTCCGGCCCTGCCGCTCGGCCCGACGCCGTCCGCGAATTTTACAAACGATTTCGGACGTCTAGTAAGGGACCGTACATTTGCAATATGGACTTTCTCACTAACCATACAGGTACTGCCGAATTCTTCCCTTATGTATGTTAGGGGCATCGGGGCAGCTAGGGGCAGTTAGGGGCATCGGGGCAGATAGGGACAGCTAGGGGCAGCTAGGGGCAGCTAGGGGCATCGGGAAGCTTGGGGCATCGGGGCAGCTTGGAGCATCGGGCAGCTAACGGCATCGGGGGCAGCTAGGGGCATCGGGCAGCTAGGGGCATCGGGGCAGCTAGGGGCATCGGGGCAGCTAGGGGCAGCTAGGGGCAGCTAGGGGCAGCTAGGGGCATCGGGGCAGCTAGGGGCAGCTAGGGGCATCGGGGCAGCTAGGGGCAGCTAGGGGCAGCTAGGGGCATCTAGGGCAGGGCTAGGGGCAGCTAGGGGCGCAGCTAGAGGCAGCTAGGGGCATCTAGGGCAGCTAGGGGCATCTAGGGGCATCGGGGCAGCTAGGGGCAGCTAGGGGCAGCTAGGGCAGCTAGGGGCAGCTAGGGGCATCTAGGGGCAGCTAGGGGCAGCTAGGGCAGCTAGGGGCAGCTAGGGGCATCGGGGCAGCTAGGGGCATCGGAGCAGCTAGGGGCAGCTAGGGGCAGCTAGGGGCAACGGGCAGCTAGGGGCAGCTAGGGCAGCTAGGGGCATCTACCTATTGCTAGGGGCAGCTAGGGGCATCTAGGGGCATCTGGGCAGCTAGGGGCAGCTAGGGGCATCAGGGCAGCTAGGGGCAGCTAGGGGCAGCTAGGGGCAGCTAGGGCTATCGTGGCAGCTAGGGGCAGCTAGGGGCATCGGGGCAGCTAGGGGTAGCTAGGGCAGGCTAGGGGCAGCTAGGGGCATCGGGGCAGCTAGGGGCAGCTAGGCGCAGCTAGGGGCAGCTAGGGCGTATCGGGGCAGCTAGGGGCAGTAATGGGCATCGGGGCAGCTAGGGGCAGTTAGGGGCATCGGGGCAGATAGGGACAGCTAGGGGCAGCTAGGGGCAGCTAGGGGCAGCTAGGGGCAGCTCGGGGCAGCTTGGGGCATCGGGGCAGCTTGGAGCATCGGGCAGCTAGGGGCATCGGGGCAGCTAGGGGTATCGGGGCAGCTAGGGGCAGCTAGGGGCAGCTAGGTGCAGCTAGGGGCATCGGGGCTAGCAGCTAGGGCATCAGGGGGCATCGCAGCTAGGGGCATCGGGGCGGCTAGGGGCAGCTAGGTGCAGCTAGGGGCATCGGGGCAGCTAGGGGCATCAGGGCAGCTAGGGGCAGCTAGGGGCAGCTAGGGGCATCGGAGCAGCTAGGGGCAGCTAGGGGCATCGGGGCAGCTAGGGGCAGGGGCAGCAGCTAGGGGCATCGGGGCAGCTAGGGGCAGCTAGGGGCATCTAGGGGCAGCTAGGGGCAGCTAGGGGCAGCTAGGGGCATCGGGGCAGCTAGGGGCAGCTAGGGGCATCGGGGGCAGCTAGGGGCAGCTAGGGGCATCTAGGGGCAGCTAGGGGCAGCTAGGTGCAGCTAGGGGCATCGGGGCAGCTAGGGGCATCGGGGCAGCTAGGGGCATCAGGGCAGCTAGGGGCATCTAGGGGCAGCTAGGGGCATCGCTAGGGGCAGCTAGGGGCAGCTAGGGGCATCTAGGGGGGCTAGGGGCAGCTAGGGGCAGGGCAGCTAGGGGCATCGGGGCAGCTAGGGGCAGCTAGGGGCATCGGGGCAGCTAGGGGCAGCTAGGGGCAGCTAGGGGCAGCTAGGGGCATCGGGGCAGCTAGGGGCATCGGGGCAGCTAGGGGCATCGGGGCAGCTAGGGGCATCGGGCAGCTAGGGGCATCGGGGCAGCTAGGGGCATCGGGGCAGCTAGGGCATCGGGGCAGCTAGGTTGGCATTGGCAGCTAGGGGCAGCTTGGGGCAGCAGGGGCAGCTAGGGGCACACGGGGGCAGCTAGGGGCATCTAGGGGCAGCTAGGGGCAGCAGCTAGGGGCATCGGGGCAGCTAGGGGCAGCATAGGGGCAGCTAGGGGCATCACATCACACAGCACACACGGGGCAGCTAGGGGCAGCACACACACACGGCACACAGCTACACACACACATAAGGGCAGCTAGGGGCAGCTAGGGGCACACACACAGGGGGTCACAGCAGTTTACACATAGACACACACTGGGATGACTTGGCATCTACTGGGCAGCTAGGGGCAGCTTAGGACTTGGTTCATCTGGGGCAGATCTAGGCAGCTAGGGGCAGCTACTGGGCATCTATTTTAATATGGGCATCGGGGCACCATGGTCATCTGATCTCAGTTTAATATGAGCTAGGGGCACTGGGACTAGGGATCTCAGCAATATGATGACTTGGTTCTGATCCGCTAGGGCAGCTATGGTCATCTCAGTTTAATATGATGACTTGGTTCTGATCCGTTCTACTGGGACCATGGTCAGATCTCAGTTTAATATGATGACTTGGTTCTGATCCGTTCACTGTGGTCCTGATCTCAGTTTAATATGATGACTTGGTTCTGATCCAGCTGGGACATGGTCCTGATCTCAGTTTAATATGATGACTTGGTTCTGATCAGCTAGGGGCATGATCTCAGTTTAATATGATGACTTGGTTCATCCGTTCTACTGGGACATGGTCCTGATCTCAGTTTAATATGATGACTTGGTTCTGATCCGTTCTATGGTCCATCTCAGTTTAATATGATGACTTGGTTCTGATCCGTTCTACTGGGACCATGGTCCTGATCTCAGTTTAATATGATGACTTGGTTCTGATCCGTTCTACTGGGACATGGTCCTGATCTCAGTTTAATATGATGACTTGGTTCTGATCTGTTCTGGGACTGTGGTCCTGATCTCAGTTTAATATGATGACTTGGTTCTGATCCGTTCTACTGGGACCATGGTCCTGATCTCAGTTTAATATGATGACTTGGTTCTGATCAGTTCTACTGGGACCATGGTCCTGATCTCAGTTTAATATGATGACTTGGTTCTGATCCGTTCTACTGGGACCATGGTCCTGATCTCAGTTTAATATGATGACTTGGTTCTATGGGGACTTGGTCCTGATCATGGGACAGGTCTAAGATGACTTGGTTCTGATCCGTTCTACTGGGCCCATGGTCCTGATCTCAGTTTAATATGATGACTTGGTTCTGATCCGTTCTACTGGGACCATGGTCCTGATCTCAGTTTAATATGATGACTTGGTTCTGATCCGTTCTACTGGGACCATGGTCCTGATCTCAGTTTAATATGATGACTTGGTTCTGATCCGTTCTACTGTGGTCCTGATCTCAGTTTAATATGATGACTTGGTTCTGATCCGTTCTACTGTGGTCCTGATCTCAGTTTAATATGATGACTTGGTTCTGATCCGTTCTACTGGGACCATGGTCCTGATCTCAGTTTAATATAATGACTTGGTTCTGATCCGTTCTACTGTGGTCCTGATCTCAGTTTAATATGATGACTTGGTTCTGATCCGTTCTACTGTGGTCCTGATCTCAGTTTAATATGATGACTTGGTTCTGATCCGTTCTACTGTGGTCCTGATCTCAGTTTAATATGATGACTTGGTTCTGATCCGTTCTACTGTGGTCCTGATCTCAGTTTAATATGATGACTTGGTTCTGATCTGTTCTACTGTGGTCCTGATCTCAGTTTAATATGATGACTTGGTTCTGATCTGTTCTACTGGGACCATGGTCCTGATCTCAGTTTAATATGATGACTTGGTTCTGATCCGTTCTACTGTGGTCCTGATCTCAGTTTAATATGATGACTTGGTTCTGATCCGTTCTACTGTGGTCCTGATCTCAGTTTAATATGATGACTTGGTTCTGATCTGTTCTACTGGGACCATGGTCCTGATCTCAGTTTAATATGATGACTTGGTTCTGATCCGTTCTACTGTGGTCCTGATCTCAGTTTAATATGATGACTTGGTTCTGATCCGTTCTACTGGGACCATGGTCCTGATCTCAGTTTAATATGATGACTTGGTTCTGATCTGTTCTACTGGGACCATGGTCCTGATCTCAGTTTAATATGATGACTTGGTTCTGATCTGTTCTACTGTGGTCCTGATCTCAGTTTAATATGATGACTTGGTTCTGATCCGTTCTACTGGGACCATGGTCCTGATCTCAGTTTAATATGATGACTTGGTTCTGATCTGTTCTACTGGGACCATGGTCCTGATCTCAGTTTAATATGATGACTTGGTTCTGATCTGTTCTACTGGGACCATGGTCCTGATCTCAGTTTAATATGATGACTTGGTTCTGATCTGTTCTACTGGGACCATGGTCCTGATCTCAGTTTAATATGATGACTTGGTTCTGATCCGTTCTACTGGGACCATGGTCCTGATCTCAGTTTAATATGATGACTTGGTTCTGATCTGTTCTACTGGGCCCATGGTCCTGATCTCAGTTTAATATGATGACTTGGTTCTGATCTGTTCTACTGGGCCCATGGTCCTGATCTCAGTTTAATATAATGACTTGGTTCTGATCCGTTCTACTGTGGTCCTGATCTCAGTTTAATATGATGACTTGGTTCTGATCCGTCCTACCCAGCTGGTGCTCTTGTCATGGTCTTTTATCAGCTCATCTGATTTGAACTTCCCATGAAACACTAATCTGAGTCCCAAAAGGCACCCTGTTCCCTATATACGCGCTCCGGTCAAAAGTAGTGCACTATATAGGGAACATGGTGCCATAAGGTTCTGGTCTAAAGTAGTGCACTATATAGGGAACATGGTGCCACATGGCTCTGGTCAAAAGAAGTTGCAAACTTCTTGCCCCTAGCTGCCCGATGCAACCTTCCGGTTACAAGCCCAACGCTCTAGGGAATAGGGCTCTGGTCTATAGTAGTACCACTATATAGGGAATAGGGCTCTGGTCTATAGTAGTACCACTATATAGGGAATAGGGCTCTGGTCTATAGTAGTACCACTATATAGGGAATAGGGCTCTGGTCTATAGTAGTACCACTATATAGGGAATAGGGCTCTGGTCTATAGTAGTACCACTATATAGGGAATAGGGCTCTGGTCTATAGTAGTACCACTATATAGGGAATAGGGCTCTGGTCTATAGTAGTACCACTATATAGGGAATAGGGCTCTGGTCTATAGTAGTACCACTATATAGGGAATAGGGCTCTGGTCTATAGTAGTACCACTATATAGGAATAGGGCTCTGGTCTATAGTAGTACCACTATATAGGGAATAGGGCTCTGGTCTATAGTAGTACCACTATATTGGGAATAGGGCTCTGGTCTATAGTAGTACCACTATATAGGGAATAGGGCTCTGGTCTATAGTAGTACCACTATCATAGGGAATAGGGCTCTGGTCTATAGTAGGGACAATCACTATATAGGGAATAGGGCTCTGGTCTATAGTAGTACCACTATATAGGGAATAGGGCTCTGGTCTATAGTAGTAGAGTGTTTCACTATATAGGGAATAGGGTTGTGTTTCTGGTAGACCAATCATAGTAATACCACTAGACCAATAGGGACCAAGAGTGTTGTGTTTCTAGGAGCTAGCCTCTGGTGAATAGGGCTATAGACCAATAGGGACCCTCAGAGTGTTGTAGGGGCTAGACCAATCAGGGACCCTCTGTTGTGTTTCTAGGGGCTAATAGGGCTCTGTTGTCTATAATCAGGGACCATCAGAGTGTTGTGTTTCTAGTACCAATCAGGGACCATCAGAGTATAGGGTTCTAGTAGGGCTCAGAGTGTTGTGTTTCTAGATGCTAGACCAATCAGGGACCCTCAGAGTGTTGTGTTTCCTAGACCAATCAGGGACCATAGAGTGTTGTGTTTCTAGGGGCTAGACCAATCAGGGAATAGGTGCTGTGTTTCTGGTCTAGACCAATAGTGTTGTGTTTCTAGTAGACCAATCAGGATCAGAGTAGGAGCTAGACCAATCAGGGACCATCAGAGTGTCTAGGGGCTATAGTTTCCTAGGAGCTAGACCAATCAGGGACCATCAGAGTGTTTCTAGGAGCTAGACCAATCAGGGACCATCAGAGTGTTGTGTTTCTAGGAGCTAGACCAATCAGGGACCATCAGAGTGTTCCTAGGAGATAGACCAATCAGGGACCATCAGAGTGTTCCTAGGAGCTAGACCAATCAGGGACCATCAGAGTGTTCCTAGGAGATAGACCAATCAGGGACCATCAGAGTGTTCCTGGGTTGGCTCCCCCCCTTGGGTTGTGCAGTGGCGGAGATCTTTGTGGGCTATATTCGGCCTTGTCTCAGGATGGTAAGTTGGTGGTTGAAGATATCCCTCTAGTGGTGTGGGGGCTGTGCTTTGGCAAATTGGGTGGGGTTATATCCTTCCTGTTTGGCCCTGTCCGGGGGTATCATCGGATGGGGCCACAGTGTCTCCTGACCCCTCCTGTCTCAGCCTCCAGTATTTATGCTGCAGTAGTTTATGTGTCGGGGGGCTAAGATCAGTTTGTTATATCTGGAATACTTCTCCTGTCTTATCCGGTGTCCTGTGTGAATTTAAGTATGCTCTGTCTAATTCTCTCTTTCTCTCTTTCTTTCTCTCTCTCGGAGGACCTGAGCCCTAGGACCATGCCCCAGGACTACCTGACATGATGACTCCTTGCTGTCCCCAGTCCATCTGACCGTGCTGCTGCTCCAGTTTCAACTGTTCTGCCTGTGATTATTATTATTTGACCATGCTGGTCATTTATGAACATTTGAACATCTTGGCCATGTTCTGTTATAATCTCCACCCGGCACAGCCAGAAGAGGACTGGCCACCCCACATAGCCTGGTTCCTCTCTAGGTTTCTTCCTAGGTTTTGGCCTTTCTAGGGAGTTTTTCCTAGCCACCGTGCTTCAACACCTGCATTGCTTGCTGTTTGGGGTTTTAGGCTGGGTTTCTGTACAGCACTTTGAGATATCAGCTGATGTACGAAGGGCTATATAAATACATTTGATTTGATTCCTAGGAGCTAGACCTATCAGGGACCATCAGAGTGTTGTGTTTCTAGGAGCTAGACCAATCAGGGACCACCAGAGAGTTTCTAGGAGCTAGACCAATCAGGGAACCATCAGAGTGTGGTGTTTCTAGGAGCTAGACCAATCAGGGACCATCAGAGTGTTGTTTTTCTAGGAGCTAGACCAATCAGGGACCATCAGAGTGTTGTGTTTCTAGGAGCTAGACCAATCAGGGACCATCAGAGTGTTGTGTTTCTAGGAGCTAGACCAATCAGGGACCATCAGAGTGTTTCTAGGAGCTAGACCAATCAGGGACCATCAGAGTGTTGTGTTTCTAGGAGCTAGACCAATCAGGGACCATCAGAGTGTTGTGTTTCTAGGAGCTAGACCAATCAGGGACCATCAGAGTGTTCCTTAGGAGCTAGACCAATCAGGGACCATCAGAGTGTTCCTTGGAGCTAGACCAATCAGGGACCATCAGAGTGTTCCTAGGAGCTAGACCAATCAGGGACCATCAGAGTGTTCCTTGGAGCTAGACCAATCAGGGACCATCAGAGTGTTCCTTGGAGCTAGACCAATCAGGGACCATCAGAGTGTTCCTTGGAGCTAGACCAATCAGGGACCATCAGAGTGTTCCTTGGAGCTAGACCAATCAGGGACCATCAGAGTGTTCCTTGGAGCTAGACCAATCAGGGACCATCAGAGTGTTCCTTGGAGCTAGACCAATCAGGGACCATCAGAGTGTTCCTTGGAGCTAGACCAATCAGGGAGCATCAGAGTGTTCCTTGGAGCTAGACCAATCAGGGACCATCAGAGTGTATATAGATACAATGTAGACTATACACATGATCGTGCTTCAGATACACTGTATATACAGAAGTATGTGGACACTCCATCAAATTAGTGGATTCAGCTATTTCAGCCACATCCGTTGCTGACAGGTGTATAATATAGAGCACACAGCCATGCAATCTCCATAGACAAACATTGGCAGCAGAATGGCCTTACTGAACAGCACAGTGACTTTCAACGTGGCACCATCATAGGATGCCATCTTTCCAACAAGTCAGTTTGTCAAAGTTCTGCCCTGTTTGAGCTGCCCCTGTCAACTGAAAGTCTTGCTATTGCTACTGCGAAGTGGAAATGTCTATGAGCAACAAAGGCTCAGCCGTGAAGTGGTAGGCCACACGAGCTCACAGAACAGGACCACCGGTTGCTGAAGCGAATAAAACTAGTCTGTCCTCGGTTTACAACACTCCACTACTACCGAGTTCCAAACTGCCTCTGGAAGCAACGTCAGCACAAGAACTGTTCGTCAGGGAGCTTCATGAAATGGGTTTCCGTGGCCGAGCAGCCGCACACAAGCCTAAGATCACCATGGACAAAACGCCAAGTGTCGGCTGGAGTGGTTGTAAAGCTGGCCGCCATCCGACCTCTGGAGCGATGAATCACACATTATCATCTGTCAGACTAACGGACGAATCTGGGTTTGGCAGAAGCCAGGAGAACGCTACCTGCTACGCTACGCTACCTGCCCCGAAGCATAGTGCCGACTGTAAAGTTTGGTGGAGGAGGAATAATGATTTGGGGCTGTTTTTCATGGTTCGGGACCCTTATTTCCGGTGAAGGGAAATGTTCATGCTACAGCATTTTAATTACATTCCTGTGCTTCGAACTTTGTGGCATCAGGTTGAGGAAGGCCCTTTCCTGTTTCAGAATGACAATGCCCAAAACGAGGTCCTAACAGAAGTGGTTTGTCAGGATCGGTGTGGCCTGCACAGAGCCCAACCCACAACCACATCGAGCACCTATGGGATGAATTGGAATGCCGACTGCGAGCCAGACCTAATCGCCCCCAACATCAGTGCCCGACCTCACTAATGCTTTTGTGTCTGAATGCGAACAAATCCTCGCAGCAATGTTCTAAAATCTAGTGGAAAGCTTTCCCCCAGAAAGATATAGCAGTGAAGGGGGTTACTGCAGTCAGTCCCTGTTAGCTTGTATTCTCTCTCTCTCTCTCTCTCTCTCTCTCTCTCTCTCTCTCTCTCTCTCTCTCTCTCTCTCTCTCTCTCTCTCTCTCTCTCTCTGTCTCTCTCTCTCTCTCTCTCTCTCTCTCTCTCTCTGTCTCTCTCTCTCTGTCTTACTCTCTCTCTCTGTCTCTCTCTCTCTCTCTCTCTCTCTCTCTCTCTTACTCTCTCTCTCTCTGTCTCTCTCTCTCTCTCTCTCTCTCTCTCTCTCTCTCTCTCTCTCTCTCTCTCTCTCTCTCTCTCTCTCTCTCTCTCTCTCTCTCTCTCTCTCTCTCTCTTCTGTCTCTCTCTCTCTCTCTCTCCATTACCTACTCTTATGACTCTTCACTCTCTCTCTCTGTCTCCATTACTCTCTCTCATCCATCCTCTTATGACTCCATTACTCTTATCTCATCCATTACCTACATCTCTTCTCTATGACATCTCTCTCTCTCTCTTATGACATCCATTCTCTATGTCTCTCTGGATCCATTACTCTCTTACATGACTCTCTCTCTCTTACATCTCTCTCTCTCTCTCTCTCTCCTCTTACTCTCATTGGCACTCCTTACTGAACTCATTATGACATCCATTACCTACTCTCTATGACATCCATCTACCTACATTATGACATCCATTACCTATGACATCCATATGACATCCATGACCTACATTATGACATACATTACCTACATTATGACATCCATTACCTACATTATGACATCCATTACCTACATTATGACATCCATTACCTACATTATGACATCCATTACCTACATTATGACATCCATTACCTACAGTATGACATCCATTACCTACATTATGACATACATTACCTACATTATGACATCCATTATTATGACATCCATTACCTACATTATGACATCCATGACCTACATTATGACATACATTACCTACATTATGACATCCATTACCTACATTATGACATCCATTACCTACATTATGACATCCATTACCTACAGTATGACATCCATTACCTACATTATGACATCCATGACCTACATTATGACATACATTACCTACATTATGACATCCATTACCTACATTATGACATCCATTACCTACATTATGACATCCATTACATCCATTACCTACATTATGACATCCATTACCTACATTATGACATCCATTACCTACATTATGACATCCATTACCTACAGTATGACATACATTACCTACATTATGACATCCATTACCTACATTATGACATCCATTACCTACATTATGACATCCATTACCTACATTATGACATCCATTACCTACATTATGACATCCATTACCTACATTTTGACATCCATTACCTACATTATATGACATCCATTACCTACATTATGACATCCATTACCTACATTATGACATCCATTACCTACATTATGACATCCATTACCTACATTATGCCATACATTACCTACATTGTGGCATGCATTACCTACATTGTGACATCCATTACCTACATTATGACATCCATTACCTACATTATGACATCCATTATTTATGACATCCATTACCTACATTATGACATCCATTACCTACATATGACATCCATTACCTACATTATGACATCCATTACCTACATTATGACATCCATTACCTACATTATGACATCCATTACCTACATTATGACATCCATTACCTACATTATGACATCCATTATTATGACATCCATTACCTACATTATGACATCCATTACCTACATTATGACATCCATTACCTACATTATGACATCCATTACCTACATTATGACATCCATTACCTTATGACATCCATTACCTACATTATGACATCCATTACCTACATTATGACATCCATTACCTACATTATGACATCCATTATTATGACATCTTACATTATGACATCCATTACCTACATTATGACATCCATTACATCTACACCTTATGACATCCATTATGACATCCATTACCTACAGTATGACATCCATTACCTACATTATGACATCCATTACCTACATTATGACATCCATTACCTACATTATGACATCCATTACCTACATTATGACATCCATTACCTACATTATGACATCCATTACCTACATTATGACATCCATTACCTACATTATGACATCCATTACCTACATTATGACATCCATTACCTACATTATGACATCCATTATTATGACATCCATTACCTACAGTATGACATCCATTACCTACATTATGACATCCATTACCTACATTATGACATCCATTACCTACATTATGACATCCATTACCTACATTATGACATCCATTACCTACATTATGACATCCATTACCTACATTATGACATCCATTACCTACATTATGACATCCATTACCTACATTATGACATCCATTACCTACATTATGACATCCATTACCTACATTATGACATCCATTACCTACATTATGACATCCATTATTATGACATCCATTACCTTATGACATCCATTACCTACATTATGACATCCATTATTATGACATCCATTATTATGACATCCATTATTATGACATCCATTACCTACATTATGACATCCATTACCTACATTATGACATCCATTACCTACATTATGACATCCATTACCTACATTATGACATCCATTACCTACATTATGACATCCATTACCTCCATTATTATGACATCCATTACCTTATGACATCCATTATTATGACATCCATTACCTACATTATGACATCCATTATCTACATTATGACATCCATTACCTACATTATGACATCCATTACCTACATTATGACATCCATTACCATCCATTATGACATCCATTACCTACATTATGACATCCATTACCTACATTATGACATCCATTACCTACATTATGACATCCATTATTATGCTACATTATGACATCCATTACCTTTATGACATCCATTATCTACATTATGACATCCATTACCTACATTATGACATCCATTACCTACATTATGACATCCATTACCTACATTATGACATCCATTACCTACATTATGACATCCATTATGACATCCATTACACATTATGACATCCATTATTATGACATCCATTACCTACATTATGACATCCATTACCTACATTATGACATCCATTACCTACATTATGACATCCATTACCTACATTATGACATCCATTACCTACATTATGACATCCATTACCTACATTATGACATCCATTACCTACATTATGACATCCATTACCTACATTATGACATCCATTACCTACATTATGACATCCATTACCTACATTATGACATCCATTACCTACATTATGACATCCATTACCTACATTATGACATCCATTACCTACATTATGACATCCATTATCTACATTATGACATCCATTACCTACATTATGACATCCATTACCTACATTATGACATCCATTACCATTATGACATCCATTACCTACATTATGACATCCATTACCTACATTATGACATCCATTACCTACATTATGACATCCATTACCTACATTATGACATCCATTACTGTTGTGAAGAGTGGGATGTGTGTTACTACATTATGACATCCATTACCTACATTATGACATCCATTACCTACATTATGACATCCATTACCTACATTATGACATCCATTACCTACATTATGACATACATTACCTACATTATGACATCCATTACCTACATTATGACATCCATTACCTACATTATGACATCCATTACCTACATTATGACATCCATTACCTACATTATGACATCCATTACCTACATTATGACATCCATTACCTACATTATGACATACATTACCCACATTATGACATCCATTATCTACATTATGACATCCATTACCTACATTATGACATACATTACCCACATTATGACATCCATTACCTACATTATGACATCCATTACCTACATTATGACATCCATTACCTACATTATGACATCCATTACCTACATTATGACATCCATTATTACCTACATTATGACATCCATTACCTACATTATGACATCCATTACCTACATTATGACATCCATTACATCCATTACTACATTATGACATCCATTACCTACATTATGACATCCATTACCTACATTATGACATCCATTACCTACATTATGACATCCATTACCTACATTATGACATCCATTACCTACATTATGACATCCATTACCTATTACCTACATTATGACATCCATTACCTACATTATGACATCCATTACCTACATTATGACATCCATTACCTACATTATGACATCCATTACCTACATTATGACATCCATTACCTACATTATGACATCCATTACCTACATTATGACATCCATTACCTACAGT